>NC_091715.1:17286724-17587758 GCF_041296265.1 Equus caballus
CTATGTGGCTGTTTGAGAAGCATAAGTCTGCTGCAGCTGACAAGCCCCACTGCCTACAGGGCCAAACACCCCATCTGCACAGTCCTGCCCTGTGCCTGCGCCCCAACTCACTGAAGCAGACTCAGTCACTCCACTACAATAGCCCCACCCACTCCACCAATGCAGGCCCCCTCCTCGCATATGCCCTGCCCCGCAGAGGTGGACCTACTCACTCAGATGCAGAGGTTACAGGCACCCCACCTATGCAGGCGCACAAGATGCCTGAGGGCTTGCTGTTGGGTGAGGCCAGTCCCTGGGGTGGGCTGCCGGCCCTGGCTGAGCTGGATTAAATTTGTGCTCTAGTGAGTGGAGCAGACCCTGGGCTAACAGGCCAGGGGAACAACTCTAATGGCATCTGCCAGGGTCTGTGTCAGCATGCCTGCACTAGGTTACAATAATGGCTGCTGCCAATGTCTTAGTCCCTGGAGAGGTCTCACCTCTCACCAAGATGCACCCAGAGCCTATCAGGTGAGTCTCTTTTCGCCAAAGGACTGTACACCTTTCTTTTTGGTGATTTTAGGTTGCTTTCTGAAACAGCTGAATTTGTGCATGGGCCCTTTAAAAGCAGGCTTTTTCCCCTTATGTCTGATAGCTTTTCTGGGTATATTCCACACTGTTGTTAATAGCCAGCAAAGCCAGATATTATGACCCTCATCTCAGTTGTGCTGAGTCCAAAAGCTGCTTATTATGGTAACGCTCCCCTGCTTGGGTTCCCTACTCCTCCAGGGAAGGCTTTGTATGTTAGGATTGCTCCCAGCTGGCCGTGAAGCACCATGGCTCGAAGGTGACTTTTTTCTCTCCAGAAAGGAATTTTTGCCTCCTCCACCTCAGCACCATCCCTTGTTGCGGGGGTTCTTTTGATCCAATTTTCAGTTCCCTCTCAGGGGTAATTGTTCCAAGAGTAGTTGTAAATTTGTTGTGTCCATAGGAGGAGGTGAGTTCAGAGTCCACCTATGCTGCCGTCTTGACACTATCTCCCAAAGTAGAGAGTCTTAATCACCATGTGACTTAATCACCAAGGCCATATTTTAAGGAGGTTGTAATATACATTTTGAAAAATACAGTAGATGTAATTCATAATTAGAGTTTACACTGTTGTTCATATCATCACTTGAATCTTCACCTGGCTGTTTCAGAAAATATAGTAAATGGGGATGGCAGGACTTGTTATTTGGGACCATTTGTGCAGGTGACATGTCAGGGAACGAAGGAGAGCGGGTGATGCAGTCCCATCAGCTTGGTGGCAAACATTTTTAAATTGAGTCTCTATTACCTCTACCTCCCTTCTTTCCCTCCCTCCCCTTGTCCTTTTATCAATTCTACTTTGAAATGAAATCTGCAACTCTCATAGATGCTACTGACACTTGTGTGGCAATTCTACCAGATGGTATTTGAATCTCGAGTGTTCTGTGAAAAATGAAAAGTCCAAACACATGCATAAATAAATGAAGGTTGAATTAATCTTTATAATTAAATGGAATATTACCCTACTATGACTGATTTTAGCTTTCAAACCGGATTGCATGCTAATTTTTCAGTGAACTGTAATTGTATTAACATGGCTTTTTAGATGCCTCAAAGTACTTAAAAATAGATTTTGCCAAGTTACTGAGAGAAAAGTTATTAGAACTTTTAATCTCAACATCTCTGAGATCTTGGGGGTATATTTGTATCATGACTTATAGTTGCAAAACATTTTCTAATTGTTGATTAATTCTTTGCTCCTATCATCCTAGGATTTAGGTGGCATTGGCCAGAAATTAGGTTGAACTGTCAGTGCCTGAGGCACATTCAAAAATTGGTGAGAGAGAAGATCATGGTGTTTTTCTCCATAGAGTGCTCCTAATGACATAATAGTGGTGACTATTAGTGAAATGCCTAAGGGATGTTGAAGGAGTAGATGAGTCCTTTTCTTATGAATGGATAATAAAGTGTCAGGGGTTCTCTGAAGTGGGTCCAGAAGCCTTCGCAAGAACCACAATCTAGAGCAGAGAGTGTCTCAAACTTTAACATGCGTGAAAATCCCCTACAGCAATGGTTTTTAACCCAGGGGGATATTGTATCCCCAGGGGACATTTGGCAAGGTCTGGAGACATTTTTGGTCAGAACTGGGAAGGTGAGGGGACGAGTTACTGGCATCTAGTGGGTAGAGGCCAGAGATACTCCTAAACATTCCACTATGCAGAGGACAGACCCCTACAAATAAGAATAGTTTGGCCCAAATGTCAGTAGTGCTGAGGTTGAGAAACCCTGCTTTATGGTAAGGTTTTTTTTATAATGCAGATCCCTAGGTTGCAACTCAGAGACGTTATGACTTAGTAGGTCTGAGGTGAGTCCACCAATGTGCATTTTTAGCAATCTCCCAAGTGATGCCGATGCTGCTGGTCCAAGAACAAAGGTTTGAGAAGCCCTGAACTAGAGGACTCCAATGTCAAAGGAACAAGCAACATGTATGGACATTGACCCTATATAGCATCCTCCTCTTTTAGAAAAACGATATGACAATTCATATTTGCCTAATTTAATAATTCAGCAGTTATTTCATTTGGTCTCTCCCCCACATTGTGAGGGAGATAGTTCAGAAGATTTTTGGGCTAGTAAAGAATTGTTCATGTCAGAGGTAAACCTTAATGGAAAGAATGACAAAATTCCCACTCAGTTGAGCTGTTGATGAGAGAATGGGATATGTTTATTTAAGTTAATCTCCAACTTGCCTCCTGTTTAATTAAGTAATTTAACAATTGAAGGAGAATTAAGTAGCTGATTAAATTTATCTGAGAAATGTTAGGTGTTAGGGACTAGATGTTACACGTGCATTTCTAAGCTCTTTGAATCTTGACATTCGAAAATGACTTTTAATAATTTAGATGCATTTTTTTCCTTTTCCCCAAAAAGTGCATTGATTTTTTCATGATATTAATTCCCATTTCCAGTTGATATCTGTATGCTGGCTGTGTTTTAAAATTCAAGTTTTAGCCTCAACAAAACATGAAGCATTATTACAAATTTAATCACATGTTTATATCTTGATGAGACTGTCCAGAAAGGTTAACTTTTGTCCCTTATTTTTCCCTTGGCATCTTTACTGCTAGTTTTGAGAAACTTGAGAACCTCTTATGTAGAAGAGGTGTTGGCAAACTTTTTCCCCAAAGAGCCAAATAGTAAATATTTTAGGCTTTGTGTGCCCTATGGTCTCTGTTGCAGCTCCTCAACCCTGTGGCTGTAGCATGAAAGTGGCCATAGACAATACATAAACAAATGAGCATGGCTGTTGTTGGAGAGGAAAAGTTTTTCCTCTATCCTTTTAGGTTCAGTGTTTGGAGGCCTGTGAATTAAACTGACAAAAGACAGATTAACAAGAGAAAAGACAAAGTTTATTCCCTTAAGTAGGTGAGAGCTCACAGAAAATGTAGCTCAAGGAAGCATTGAGAATTTGGGTCTTACATATCATCTTAGCAAGCTGAAGGAATTAGGATTTCAAGGGACAATAAATGGTGAGAAATGATTGAGAAATATTTGGGGGAAACTAATGAAAGGTAAGGTTTGTTTTAATAAGGTCTGTTCATGCAATTTTTCATCCTGGCGCTGACTTCTCATTCCTGGTGATAGGAGTCATTCTTTCCCCCTGGTGTGGGAAGCCTCTCTGGAGGGGAATTTGTGACAGTGGAATTTTTTTGGAAGGCTCTGCTTTTAGGCAGATAATGGGAGTGCAGAGGAAGTCTCTTCCTGCACCTGCTGGTTCTCAAATGCCTTCAGCTCAAAGTAATTCTTATGCCACAGTGGAATATTCTGGATTCCTTCACTGTGTTCCACTAAAGCTTTATTTACAAAGACAGGTGGTGGGCTGGTTTTGGCTTATGGGCTGTAGTTTGCTGACCCCTGTTGTAGAGACCTGTGTGTGGTACAGAGAAAAATATTTACTTTGGACTATATAAAAGCCTAACTTTAATATAGGATTGTTCCAGCTCTTGGGCTTTTAGCATCTTGGCTATGTCTGGATAAATGGATTTAGCTAATTGAGGCTTAGGATATTCATTTGAGCAGGTCTAGCAGCTGTTGTTCTATTTGCAAAAACTTTGTGAGCAGTTTACTACAGGTAATTGAAAGTAATAAAAAGACATTGATTTTTAAAAAAATTATATGATCTGCCCACTCTCCTATTCAGTTTTAAAGGGAATACGTGAGAGTTGCCTCTATTTTTAAGGTAATGTTGCCCCTACCCTTGGGGATGTGTTGTTTTATGGATTAATCATAGGATGGTTTTGGGTTCTTAACTCTATTGCTACTCCTTGCTCCGTCTAATTACTAAGAAAATCCAAAGGTTGGTTCCTTTCTTTAACTCTGTTGGGTGCAGTGCTCACCCCAGTCAGAGGACCATCACAAAGACGCCAGGAGATGTTTAGTGCTATTATGGCTAAAGTATAATTTACCTATGCCTGAGTAGTTTCCTTTTTCAAACTGGGAAAACTGCCCACCTCCAAGATACAAGGAGTTTGTATTTTCAGCAGAGAGGATGGATGGATGGAGCTCGTTTATAATTTGGAATATTTGGAACATTCCTAGAATGTTGTCCATGTAGGAGAGAAATGCGGATTGTCTGCTATCCTGGAACATTACTCAGGGTGAAGGATAGAAGACTTGAAATCTGAGCATTCCTGTCTTCCAGCTCTTTAAAATCAGAACTGTGACTTGCAATTACAAAACCTGCTGATTCATGAGGGTGCTTATCTATCCTCAGCACCAGTAAGATGCCTAAGCCTTGAACAACACCCAGAAGCAATTTCCAGAATTAAAGTTTTTGAAGACTCCTAATAAATCAGTGCCATTCTTATCGAGAAGATAAAATTTGATTTGTCAGATAACTGCCTTGTTACTATTTGTGGGATGGAGATAGCCCCAAAGGATATTAAAGCCTGTTCCCCAGGCTAATTTTCATCAATACCATTAGCTCTGCTTAGGATAGTATCTTCAGCGAAGACATCTACACTGGTCAATCATTTGTTTGGCATTATGGAAACTGCCATTGTTTTTGAAGGATAGTGTAATTCATGTACAGTCTCCTGAACTTCCGGATGCTTAATGCTCAGAATTTTGATTGATGTTTAGTAGTTATTAGAGAACTCATCAGAGAAAATGAGGCCTTGGCGTGGTTAAACCTGACTGAAGCTTTCAAAGCCATCGAAAGCTTAAGAAAGTTGCACTATAAATTGTAAAAGAGCAGTTGATCATCAGTTGTTTCCTTTTTTCTTATGTTGGTTAAATGAATAAAAGAGAAAAAATATGCTAAGAGACTTAACTACATAGAGGAAACACAACAGTTTAATTAAGTGATTAAAGCAATTCCTTTGATGTAATACATGCAAGACATTTGAGAATTTACCTTATTCTCTTAAATAGCCAAGTCAGTGGGGATTAAAACAAATGAGCTTTCCATCTTGCTTTCTACTGATCAGCTTAAGACTAAGTGGCTTTGAAAATTCAGGAGTAAAGCAGTCAACTAATCTTTAAATCAGTTTGGTCATCTATGTAAAAATTATATGCTGCTTTAGAGCTCACAACCGAATAAAGCAGAATTGTGTTTGGTTCTGTTCTTCCCCAAAGCACTATCAAGTTGTAGGGTACCTTGTGCAAAATTCTTGGAAGGGAGGGGTGACTTGAGAGTTTAAATCATGTTGTGTCTTAAGTTTTCAGTGTTCCTTGTTTTTCTGAGTTCATTTGTAATAGCTATTCTCTGTCTCTCTCAAAGTAATAATCTTTACTTTATGAACTCTATGTTATCTCCACAGAAATTAATTGTGATTTTTAAAGTTCTAGCCCTAGGACTTTAGGGCAAGCAATAAACTCCCAAGCAATTAAGATTTTTTGCATGTGCATGTTAGTAATAGCAAAGAGCAAAACAAAAACAAATAAAAGTAGCTAAGCCATGCATGCACATGTACCCCCCCGCCCCCCCCCCCACACTGTTCAGCATGGATCAATTTGACAAGCATTGTTAAGCACTTACTGCATACTAGGTGGTGACATTAATTGAGGCAACTCAATGAACAATCTACCCTCATTGAATTGTCTGTGTCAGCCCAGCAAACTTTGGCTCTCGGGCCATATTTGGCATGCTGTCTTTTTTTGTATGGCCCACAAGTTCAGAATGGGTTTTACATTTTTAAATGGTTTAAAGAAATCAAAAGAAGAAGAATATCATGATATATAAAACTTATATGAGATTCAGATTTTAGTTTCTAAATAAAGTTTTATTGGAACATAGCCAAGGCCATTCATTTATGTATCATCTACAGCTGCTTTCCCAGGTATAACAGTAGAGGTGAGCAGTTGCGGTAGACCACATGGCCTGCAAAACCAAAAATATTTGCTATATGGTCCTTTGCAGAAAAAGTTTGCTCGCCCCTGATGTAGGTAATCTAACTTTTTCTTTCCCGATTCCTTTATTATCCAAATACTTCTTTAAACTCTCTATTTCGCTGTATTGGTGTTAGAAGTAAATTTATCCACATTTTTCAGATGAAGAAACTGGGGAAGAGAGAGGCTTAGAAGATTAAGGTACTGCTGATACTTTGTAGTCACAATAATGGCAAGTTGTCATAGAAAATTTTTCCTCAGTTTCTTTGTAAAAATACAGTAAGGCCATGGATCATTTATATATTTTTATGCTTCTTTAGCCCCGAGGAGAGTCCTGAGCCTAGAATGTATTCTCAATAAGTATTTGTTGATTGAGTGGAATAGCTTATATTAAAAAAAGTTCTGGTTGTCAAGAATCACTTCCAATGGATTTTAAACATTGCTCTATTTTCTAGAAAATTCCCTAGTTTCTCACAAAGTCTCTCTTTTTTCTTCTTTTTTTTTTTCCTGTGGTAAGATGGAAATGTGCCTGATGTGAACAGCACTGAATGATGTTCTTGGTCATATGTTAGACTATAACCTTTCACATTTTCTGATACTATTGTTGACATTGATCACAGTGGGTTTACCAACTAAAATACTCATTATATGATTCAGTATTTATTGAGCATTGATCACTTGCTGTGTGCCTGCTACTGTGTTCTTTGTGGGGAACACAATGGTGATTATGTGGAATAGGCCGTTGACTTAATTTGAGTAGTATCAGAAAGAAGGTTCTCTCAACTACAAAAACCTTCCTTAAAATTGTATTTATCCCTTTGGTTAATGAACTACTCTTTTAAATACCGATATTTCTCCAGAGCTAATACGTTAGATTGCTGTTAGTCACTCATATTTTGTTAGAAATTAGTTTAAGGCCCCAGTGGATTAGCTGCCTTGAGGGAATAGCGGTTTTGATAGATGGAGGAAGGAAGGGGGAGATGACTTTGGAGCGCAGTGTATTGCTTAGGAAAGGCCACTTTGGGTATGATTGGAGAACAAGTGGTATAAACACCCAGGGACTGGTGGGTTTTGGTAGGAATGGATACAGGAAAGAGAAAAGAGGGGAAGGTGAAAACCAAAATGGCGACCTTTTTCTTTGATCTTTCCTAGAATTAGCTTTCATAATTTTTCTCATGTCTGTTTTCTGAGGTGTGCAAATAGTGGCCTTCAAAAGAATCCTCAGACGTTTTGGGGGGATGTGAATAGCCTGGGTTCTCCTGGCTCTTTCTTAGAGTCTGGCTTTGTTCAGGAAATCTTCCATCATGCTCCAAGGATATCGTGGGTACATCTGTCTCCCCATTGATCACAGAGTTGCTTTGACAGCTTTTCTCTCTCGCCACTTTGTGTGGCCTCATGAAATTGGACCTATGACTAAAGAAAGTGAGATTATTTCACAGGGGAGTTCAAGTATTTGGTTAAGGATATAATCTTGCCTGGGCACCCCTGAAAGACCCTCCAAACAGGCACACAACAGTTATTCCAAATTCTTGGAAGAAGTAATTTTTCTCCTTTCTCTATGTAGTCTATAATCAACATTTATTTGTCATGTACTCTGTACCAAGGCATAAAAAAGTGCTTTACATGCAATGTCATCCTGATCCTTGCAGACAACCCTATGAAGTAGGCACTATTTTTTCTCTAACTACATCTGATGAAAAGGAGAGTGTGTTCGGATTACATTCGGCTACAGCTAATGGAAAAGATGACATGCCTCAGACAGATAAGGGGTTTATTTTCCTCATGCCGTGGATGGGAAAGGGAGGCAGTTCAGGCCTGGTATTGTGGGCTCCAGATGCCATCAACTCTTCATTCCAGCATCTTTAGCATGTAGATTTCTTCCTCATGTTTGTTGCCGTGTGGTTACAAGATGGCTGCTCTACCTCTGGTGTTGCATCAGCATTACAGGAAAGAAGAACGGGAGAGGCTAAAGCAGTGGTTCTCACTCGGGAGCAATTCTGTTCCTGGAGGACATTTGGCAATATCTGGAGACATTTTTGGTTGTCACAACTTGGGGAGGGGGTGTTGCTACTGGCATCTAGTATGTAGAAGCCAAAGATGCTGCTAAACATCCTGCAGTCTACAGGACAGCTCCCACGATAAGAATTATCTGACCCCAAACGTCAGCAGTGTTAAGGTTAAGAAACCCTGCACTAAAGGCAGAAAGAACATGCCAGCTGAGTCTGCCCTCTTTTAACATGAATTGCTAGAAATGAAAAAAGGACTTTATCATATGTAGTTGGCCAGGATCTCTTCCCATAGCCGACTCTAGCTGCAAAGGAAGCTGGGTGATGCAGCTCTTTTTTTTGGGATCATTGTCACCCTGAGCAGAATTGGGGTCTGATAGTAAGGGAAGGAAAGGAGAATGGATATTAGGTAGACAATAGGCAGTATTTGCTTCGGAAAAGTTAAGTACTTTGCCCAAGGTCACAGAGGTATCAAGCCAGTGGCTTGAGCTTCCTTCATTGAAGGAGGAGGTCCAGCTGTCATGTGCAGCCCCTTTCCAGAGGTTTGTGTGGATAAGAGATGGGGATGCATGCACTGGTTACAGAAAACTCTGGAGTTTTTGGTCAGCCACAAGCAACCTAGGAAATATTTCTTGCAGGACGTAATATGCAACATGTTATCTGTTTATACCACTGTTCTCTCAGTGTTTGCAGTAGGACTTACCTTTCCTTCTTGTCCAGGTAACCCATGGGGTAACTGATTTAAGGCCTCCCTCACTAGTACTTTGCCCTTCTTCAAGCCATCAGACTGTTGGTGCTTCATTTCTCCCATTCTGGAAAAGTTAAAAAGTGATGTGATCACTATTTGCCTTACAGGGTTTATCAGTTAGAGTTCATTCAAGAAAACAAATGCCCTTCTAAGTGTATCAAGCAGGAGGATGTTTAATATGGGGAATTGGAAGTTTATGCAACCATTGGGAGAGCTGGGGAGTGAAGGGCAGAGTATGCCAGTGATCTCTGCTGCCCACATGTGGAAGGGGTCTTCTCAGGAGAATTCCTGGAAGCTGCTGGTAAAGCCCTATATCTGCTGTCTGCAGATGCCCCTGTGCCTGCCCATAGTTACCAATGGCGAATGAATAAATGATGTCTCCTTCTCTTCTAACTTTTGAATCTCCTATGAGTGCTCCTCATCATCAGAGTCTAACCTGGAGCCATGCCCTATGGGATTTTGGGAGATGTAATTCTGAAGCTTCTCAGGGAAGAATGTAGAATGGAGTGGGGTGGAATGATGTGGAATTGACAACAGACTGTCTGGCAGAAGGAGCATTTGAGTTTAAATAGAAGCATACACACACAGCATGTTTTGGGAAGAAGAGCACTTTATTCAGATGTTGGCAATGTTGCTACTAGTATTATTACCTTATTCTATGTGTCCTTGGGAGGTGAATAGGGATTCTTTGTGTATCTGTTCTGGCTCTCTTCAAGTCATGGTGTTGCTAAATAAATAATAAGAAAGGATTCAGTGACCTGTATATATAGTACAGAAGATAATATATTCTGTGAAGCTCCACAAGTGCAGTGGGGGTCCCAGAGCGTGAGGTTTGAAAAACAATGCATAATTCACCAGCATGCTCCAGGAAAACTCAGTGTTCAGAAAACAGTTGTGGATGACTCAGCTTGTATATTTCTTTATTTTTTGGAAACTATCTGGAGCTCTTTATTTGCTATAGTTATGCATATGACTTGTGGTGAGCTGATAAAACACAGTGAGGAATTAAATACAATGAGGGGATTAATAGAACAATCTTGGAACAAGGTGACCTATAGACATATGACCTGTTGTTTGGTGTTGAGGGGAGAGTTGTAACCTCTGGTTATCTGCTACCTGGGTCACATCAGGCTTTCAGTGTAATTCATGGGATTTTGAAGGCAGAATTTGATCTGTGCTATATTTGAGTCTCTGGAACAGCAAAACCCTTTATGACTGTGTCCTATGGCACTTGTAAAATCCTCTCTGAGTCTGGGGTTTCAGGTTTCTGCTGATATTCAATATTTGAATTATCTCAAGGAAGATAAGGAAAATGTACTATCTTACTCTATTTCTTGAGTGAGGAAAATTGAAAGGGACTAAAGGAAAAAACTCGTTACCAAGAGCAGTGTGCAAAGGTCACGGGTTTTGCTTTGCTGGAATAAAACCAATGTGTTTGGGGTTGCCTGGTGTCTTACTTTGGGTCTTCTAGAGGCAAAGCTGAAGATAAGGATTTGTGAGCAAGCGATTTATGATTTATTCAGCAAGTGCTCTCGAGAGAAACCAGCAAGGGAATGGAGGATGCTGCACAGGGAAGGGTGAGAGATAGGTACTGGTGCAGTGTCGGGGAAGTCTGGGCCAGCCTGATCCTGTGGGAACTCTGGAGTACAAATCATACCTCACAGTGTGTCCTGAATTGAGGCAAAAGAGCTGTGCTTTCCTGATCCTGCTACAGTCAGTCACTGGCTGAGGGCTGCTGGAGGTCGGGAGTGGGGTGGGGATGGGGGCCGAAGGCAGATAACCCGCACAGGAAGTTTTGAGTTCAGGCAAGGTGCTCTAGTGCCCTAGGAGGCCTTCAGAGAGTCTCAGGTGTTGGGTATTAGAAAATAGAAAGAACCTTGATGCTGGGGAGGGTTGTACAGAAGTGATCAGAGGGGTTCCAGGGGATCTGGGCAGGGCCCCAACAATGCACTTACTCTTTGAATAAACTACTCTTTTGTTTTTGTGAAACTCAGAATCTGGGGAGAGGGGAGAGACAGATTTTCACGTGGAATTGTAAAGTTTCTCTAGAGCAAGGGTTGGCAAACTTTTTCTATAAAGGGCCAGGTAGTACATATTTGAGGCTTTGTGGACCACAGGGTTTCTATAACAACTATTCAACTCCACCGTTGTAGCGCAAAAGCAGCCATAGATTACATGTAAATGGTGAGCACGACTGTGTTCCAATAAAACTTTATAAAAACTAATGAGGGGGGAGACGCTAGATTTGGCTCAAGGGCCATAGTTTGCCAGTCCCTGCTGTGGAGGCTCCTTCTGCGTACCTAAGGTGATTTTTTCCTTTATCCATTCCCTATATGCTGCAAAATGCAGGGAATAATTAGTATTTCTATCAAAAGGATGGTTATGATGCATCTTAAATTAGTCTGGACCCCCTACCTCCAATTCTTCTGGCATCCTGGCCATCGCTTACAATGTTGCACGGATAATCTTGGTGAAGGGTGACTCATCTCATGTTACTCCTGCTAAAAATATTTAGTTCTCTCTTATCTATAAAATAAAATAATAGACTCTTTAGCATGGCATTTAGGAATCCCTGTGATCTGGCCTAAGCTGGTTTTCCTGCATTGTTTTCTGCTCTTGTGCTTTCTAGTCCAGCTACGGCAAGCTACTCACCCTCTCTCCAAAACGCCCTTTGTTTCCATCTTCCTGTCTTTGCCCTTGCTGTTTACTTGCCTGAAATGTCCTTCCTCTCAGCTCTGCATTTTGAAATCCCAACCATTCTTTAAGACTCAGTTTGGTCACCTTCTCCATTAAGCATTTTCCCCGTGAGGAAATAGTCACTGCTCGGAACTTTGATAACAATATGGTCTGTTTCTATTAAAACCTTTATCTTGTACTATATGGTTATTTGCTACATTCACTATATTTTTAGTATACTGAGGGCAGGGACTAACTTATTTATTTTTTTTGCCCTTCACAGTGGGTGGCATATAGCAGATAGTCACTAAATGGAGTTTTCAGATGAAGGTTGCATTCCTACATCCTGTGATTAATAATGATTTAAGTGCTGAAATTCTGACATCATTTTTCTTTTTCCTTTTCATAGGCAAGAGCTGTTTTGGCAAAAGTTGGCTATCCTGAGTTTATAATGAATGATACTCATGTTAATGAAGACCTCAAGGCAGTAAGTGCTAAATTTACTGTATTTTTTTACTGGCAAGTTTTACTGGCCTTGTGCCTGTCAACTAACCCAAGTCCAAACAATTAAACCTGGTGGTGCCAGAAAGCACCAACTTGTGATTCATTCCTTGGCTAGACGTGAGCCTCAGTATGCCAGCCGTATCACAAGAGTTAGAAGATTCAAACTACAGGAAGAGTCAGAAAGAATGCATAGCTGAGTTGGTTTCCATAAAGCAAATGGACTTGGACTCGGTCTAGTTTGATCATAAAGGAAAGAATTAAGCAAATTGAGTCTTTTATAATTAGTGGGCATGTTCTAATGATGAATGCATGATGTTTGTTGTTAAACAGTCTTTATGTGCTTCATTCATATTAAATGAGTAGTAATAAATCTGCCTGCTGGGAGTTAACTTCATTAAACTTTATGAGTGTTTTGGCAAATTAAGTGCATATACATTTGACTCTATAATTTATTGTGAGTTGGACTGTATATTTGCAGTAAGTTACTGATGGAGGAACAGTTATATTTCTTTTTTATTCCAATATTTTGGGACATGTATTTTCCAGTAGATATATTCATTATAGGCCTTTCTAATCACAACTGCTGTTATTTCCTTTCCTACAAATAGTTCTGATAAGGAACTTTTCTTCCTCACAAAAACCCCTGTTTTTACCATTCACTAGATTTTCTTGAAAAAGTAGTTTTTTGGAGTTCTTTAAATAACTATGGTTCTGAGGTGTAGCTCTTTCTTGAAATTGTGGCTTCAGAAGTTGCATATCTGAAAGCAATCCTAGCTTTGTAGATGAATATCAAATTTTTACAAGATTATTCAAAAGTGAGAGAAAGCTTTAATTAGAAAGTTTCTCCATTAGACTCCAAGATAAGGCCTTCCAAAGTATTGATCCAGTTGCTATGGAGGAAAATAATTATGCTTCGCTGTATCCTAAAGCTCAGACGGCCTATCTTACTATACATTGTTTTGCTACTGAAAAATCTCACTATTATTATGATAATTAAAAATACTAATACACTTGACGCATTCATGTATATTATCTTTTAAGCCCCACAGTGATCCTGTGAAATAGATACTGTTTATCTCCATTTTGCAGAAAAGGACATAGAGACTCAAAGAAGTTAAGTGATTTCCTCAGTGCCACGCAGAGTGTCAGAGCCAGGACTGAAATCTGGACCCAAGAACCTCTGCCTATAGTCGGAGAAAGGGTTCTGCAGGGTCCTTGTCAGACAGCTGCACTGGACAAACAGGGAAGTGGGTTTGAAGAATTGGGGGGAGCTGCTTTCCCAGAGCTGGTTGGGAAAGGAGAAGAGAAGAGGGGAGGTCATATTCTTAAGTGGTTAAGAGCACAGGCTTTGGAGTGATTCTGCCTCTTCCATTTACTAGTTTGAGCCTGTGCAGTTTACTTAATTCCATTTAGCTTCCCTTTGGTTATCCAGGTATGGAGATAATAATAACCAAGGCTTAGTATTGTTGAGGAGATTAAATGAGATTATATAAATGTAAAAGTACCTAGCATAATATGTGGTGCATAAGTAGGTTCCCTATAAATGGTAGCTATTACTTTATGGATCAGTATGAGAACTGTTGCTGCTAAGAAGAGCATCACCAAGGCAGACAGTACCTTAGAGGGAGAGCCTGGATAATTGCATGTGATTGACAAATATTCCATGTCAAGGATACAGATGAGAAGGTTGGAGTGGCAGTTCGGTGTAGTAGTTATGAAAATGGACCCTGGAATCAAAGTGCCTGGAGTTAAATCCCCAATCTGCCGTCTACTAGCCATGTGACTTAGGGTGGGTTATGTAACCTCTCTGTGCCTCAGTTTCCTCATATCAAAATGGAGATACTAATAATCCCTCCCTTGTAGGGCTGCTGTGAGGATCAGATAAGTTAACATATTTAAAGTTTTTAGAACTGACCCTGGCACACAGTAAGCATAGTGTAAGTGTTAGTTACAACATCTTCAATTTGCACTTATGATAGTAGATTATTTTGGTTTGGAAAAGTCATTATGAATGAACTCATGCAGTATCCAGGTGTCTTAAATTGATTTAAAAGACGATACAGAGGGAACAGTCTGAAGCGTTAATCACATAAGATAGCATTCAAGACTCACAATATTTATTTGATCAAGTTTTGTTAACAGTCTGCTGCTGTCTAAAGCGAGTGCCCAAAATTTGAGGATTCACTGAATGCAGTATCTTTTGTGAAAAGAAATCAGATGCCAAACAGGATGCAGTGTTGGGTATGTTTTCTCGTTTCTCCAGGGTCTGAACTGAAGCTGTTAGACACCAAGATCTTTAAGCATTTTTGTGAAGAAATGGCTTTCATCTGACTCATTGCCAAAGTAGACACAATTACACTTAAGAATTTCTAACAGTTTAAAAAACAGATGGTGCAAAACATCCAAACACATGAAATAAAAATACATTTGTGTTCAGAAACTGATAGAGAAAATGAATAAAACTCAACCTGAAAATAGGTAAAAGATGCTTGATATGATATTAATAGTGTCACCAAGGTTAGCAGCAAAATAACTAAAATATTGCTGGTACACAATGAAACTATGTTTTCAGTTTTGAGAAATATGTGGATAAAGACTCCTATAGGGCCTACGAGAACTTTCTGGTAATACAAACTGTGAGCATGAGAGGCTGTTACAAATGAAAAACAGCTTACTTTATTTGACGCAAGTGAAGATATGATTCATCAGGCACAAACGCAAAAGGAAAGAGGATAGAGATTAGGTAATGGATCAGATGAAGGTCAAGGAGAAAGGTTGAAAACTGAAGTCGAGCTCATGTGGAGATAAGAGCAAATGGAAAAGAACTTAGGGGCAAATGTGAAGAATTAGACACAAATTTTTTTTTTCCCTCTGAGGATGACAAGGTAAACTGAGATATCCAACAAAGTATTTTTGAACAACAGTATTTCTGTAGCCTTTGAAAAGAGCAAGAAGAAAAGAAATGCCCTTTATGTGAAATCCCAGTACCATGCAGGAAAGCATTCTAGTTAGCTTAAAAAGGTAGGCATCAGTCCATTTTCAAATTAGCCTTCTAAAGTGTTCCTTCATTGATCCTTGATGGCGGTAGACTCAAGAGTGAGTTGAATAAATACCCAGGAGTGGAATAGCTGGATCATATGGCAGTTCTATTTTTAATTTTTTTGAGGAAGCTAAGCAAACACATAGATACAGAGAACAGATTGGTGGTCACTAGCAGGGGAGAGGGGGAGGGCGAAAGGGGCACATGTGTATGATGATGGATGTCAACTAGACTTCTTGTGATGAACATGATGTCTATACAGAAGTTGAAATATAATGATGTACACCTGGAATTTATATAATGTTATAAACCAATGTTACCTCAATAATAAAAAAGAGTGAGTTGCTGCCACTTTTGCAAAGATTTGCTTTATTAGCTGGGAAAACCAAAACTACACTAGATATTTCAAAGAGAGCAGATTTAATACAGGAAATAGGTTGGAAGGCAAAAATTGGGAAGGTAGGAGTAAACCAGAGATAATAACTTCAGAAAGCAGCTACCACCCCTGTGTCTAGGGGAGGAGGTGGTGATATCATCACTTAGGAGAGCAGAGGAGGAACCACCACTCCAGAGCTGGGACTGTGGAGGAGGGACTGAAGATTCTTCCAGAGTCATTGTCAGAAGAAGAAAGAGGAGAGAGAGAGAATGAAAGAGAACAAACACAGCATCCTTTCTCCTCCTGCCACCTGCTTATTTCCCCCAGTGCCTCCTGTTGGCAGGAAACCAACTGGAAGCAGAGCCTGGGAAACATAGTTTTCAGATTCTAAAACCCAGCCTTATAGAACAGTGTTAAAGGGTAGGCATGAAACTGAGAGACAATAGGTAAATAATTGACACCATTAGGCACTTGACTCATTCTTGTGTAAGCCAATGGAGAATTGCAGTAGAGGCTAAAGTCAGAACCACAGCTGGCCTCCATTTACTTAGGAGAATTTCAGAAGAACAGTTTCTGTGAGTGATATACACATACATATGTAAACATATAAATATGCACATAGAGATACATAGATATGTGAACCCATATAATATTCTCTGGGGTAGGTCTTGGTCAGCTCTGGCCAGTGGAACACTTGTGTATATATGTGTGTGTGTTTTGTGTGTGTATAAATGACAGAGTCCTACTGCCACTATGCAAGAGTGAGGTGGTATTTAGGTGGGATGCTCCGGAAAAACAGGTTGTTAAAATATTGGAACAGTTCTGTACTATTTATTAAAAAAACAAAACATTGCCCTCAGCTCTGCCAAGTGATCTCTGGCCACCATGGCTCTGGTGAGCCAAGAGTGGCCTGCTAGCCCTCCATAACTCCTATGCACTGGCCTCCATCTTGAGTGTTCCACTGGTCAGAGCAGACCAAGACCTCCCCTTGCTCCTAGTAGTAGTGACAGGGCGTCTGGTTCCTGGCTGATGTGCTGGCTGGCATTCCCTCAGAGTCACCCTTATGTGGCTGCTTGTGGGAACTGCATCTTCCACAGTGTACCATACATGCAGGTTGTTAAACATTTAAATCATCACCCCTGTATGTAGGTATGTATGTATGTGTACACACATAGTACTTGTGGGCAAAGCCATCTAAACACAGCAATCTTGCATATTAGTTATTTAAATAAGGGAAAGCATAAATATAAAATCTGGATTCCGTTAAGTATTTAGAAAATTCTTTGGGTGCCTAACAAAATCTTTCTTATAGGTATTTGGATATATCTCTGAATATCTTAAATTAGATTTAACTTGAACAAAAAGTGTTCTAGAATCTGTACTTCCTATTGGCTTATGAAGTGTCTTGTCAACATATGCTTACTGATCCTACAGAGAAGTTGATCACATTTCCTTGTTCTGCCCTTGTTACGTGTCCCTCACCTTCGGGGAGGAGGGTAATAGCTTTATCCTTCCATTTAGTCTGTGGCATTTGGTGCTTGGCATCCGAGATAGGATTTCCAAGAAGAGAAATTCTAATTCCCCTAAATTTTATGATCTGGACAGCTATTCCTAGGAAATGACAGGAGAGGCTCAATTATTTCCCCAAAGGTCACTCAATTGAAAAGTCAGGAGATGGAATTGATTGAAAGTCATTACCAACTTGACCTAGATTTTCACCACTAATTGAAAGGACAAGAGGCTTTTGATCCAATTATTGTCCCTTGCAGAGTTTAAACTTTTTTTTTGAAGATTACAAGTGGTTTTAAAATATTCATGGGCATTCATTCTTGTTGCTCTCTCTACAACAAGTGGAACTTTCCCAATGGTTGCTGGGTTTCATAGCTTTTTCTCACTCAAGGGCCTATTGAAATATTTGAAATTATCAAAGTCGTAGCACATGATGGAAAAATTGAGAAATAGAGTAAAGGAACGAGAAAGCACCCATAATATTGGTACTCGAGCATAATAATACATACTTCAGTTTAAGTGTGTTATTTTGTCTTTCTATTTTTGTATAGCTGTAATTGATGCTTGTATATAATTTTGTATACTGACCTTTATGGTTAACATATTGTTTTATCCTTGTCTTCCATAGCCTTCATTACCATTATTTTAACCGCTGTATGACATTAAGTAAACTGTACCATGATTTACTTAATCACTGCTTCTCCTTCCACCCATAATTCTTACCTTCTCCTCCTCCTTCTCTGTACTCTTTCTTTTGAGTCACCAGTTTTCTTATTAGGGCCAATGAAGATAACATTGAAGTAGTAGGAGCCTAGTGATTTGGACTGTATGGCTTTGCCAAGTTCCATGATCTCTCTAGCTCTGTTTCCCATCTATCATATGGGAATGACAGTGGCTGGCTCCTCCCTACCCCTAAACACTTAACCTGTCTCACAGGAAAAAGTAAAATTTGTTTCCTATTACCTGTGATTTCCATTAAATAAATGGAATAGTAGATCAATTAAACCTGGCTAAGAAATAGCAAATAGTCTCAGTTTAATAATTAAAACAATTTAAAAATTGTCCTTCTAAGCATAGGTAAGTTGTTGGCAAATTGTAATTACGTGCCTCTGAGTTTTGCTCCCCATGATGATTTTCATGGCTGTGGTAGGAACTTATTTAAAGTATTTTTGGAGTTGGGACTCTTCATTAGGAAATTTTTGCATGGTTTTCCATTTACTGTCTATAGAACAATGTGAATGTCAAGCTTTTTTTTTTTTTTTCAAATGGAACAGGAAAGTATCATGATTAGCAAACTCTTCTGAAAGTAACAACTGACATTACACCCCCCCCCCCCAAAAAAAAACCCCTAATACTTTTGAAGGAAATTCCTTTGGAAGAATTTCCCAGAAAGTAATTTGAACTCAAGAACATATCTGAATTTTCTGTCAGTTACAATCATATTCTGAAAGTACTGGCAGAGCTGTCTTCAGAACAAAAGCTGAAAAAGGCTAAAGATTGAACAGTGGACACATCTTTTAACTATATGATTCAGGAATGCATTAGGATGGCTAGTTAAACTTGCTTCCTAGAACAAGGAGCTTGTTCTGGTTCTTCTGAGGCTGAGTATAAATGTCTGTCTTAAAATGCAATCAATTGTAAGATTTCATTTTGTTATGAAGTGTCTCAAACATTGGAAAAGTATATAAAATCACATTTTGAACATCTCTAGCTTTAACAAATATTAAACATATTACCATATTAGCTTTATGCACGCACACACACACTTTTTGCTTTCTTTTTTTTATTGAGTTCATAATAGTTTACATCATTGTGAAATTTCAGTTGTACATTATTTCTTGACTGTCACCACGTAAGTGCTCCCCTTCACCCCCTATGCTCACTTGCCACCCCCCTTCCCCTGGCAATCACTGAACTGTTTTCTTTGTCCATGTGTTTGTTTATATTCCACATATGAGTGAAATCATACGGTGTTTGTCTTTCTCAGTCTGGCTTATTTTGCTTAGCATAATACCCGCCAGGTCCATCCATGTTGTTGCAAATGGGATGACTTTGTCTTTTTTTAATGGCTGAGTAGTATTCCATTGTATATATATATACCACATCTTCTTTATCCAATCATCAGTCGATGGACACTTGGATTGTTTCCATGTCTTGGCTATTGTGAATAGTGCTGCAATGAACATAGGGATGCATATGTTACTTTGGATTGTTGATTTCAAGTTGTTTGGGTAGATACCCAGTAGTGGGATAGCCGGGTCTTATGGTATTTCTATTTTTAGTTTTTTGAGGAGTCTCCATACTGTTTTCCATAGTGGCTGCATCAGTTTGCATTCCTACCAGCAGTGTATGAGGGTTCCCTTTTCTCCACACTCTCTCCAACATTTGTTATTTTTAGTCTTAGTGATTATAGCCCTTTTAACAGGCATAAGGTGGTATCTTAGTGTAGTTTTGATTTGAATTTCCCTGATGATGGTGACATTGAACATCTTTTCATGTGTTTATTGGCCATCTGTATATCTTCTTTGGAAAAATGTCTGTTCATTTCCTCTGCCCATTTTTTGATCAGGTTGTTTTTTTGTTCAGTTGTGTGAGTTCCTTATATATTATGGAGATTAACCCCTTGTCTGATATATGATTTGCAAATATTTTCTCCCAATTGGTTGGTTGTCTTTTGGTTTTGATCCTAGTTTCTTTTGCCTTGAAGAAGCTCTTTAGTCAGATGAAGTCCCACTTGTTTATTTTTTATTTTGTTTCCCTTGTCTGAGAGGATGTAGTATTTGTAAAGATCCTTTTAAGTTCGACATCAAAGAGTGTATTATCTATATTATCTTCCAGAAGTCTTATGGTTTCAGGACTTATCTTTAAGTTTTTGATCCATTTTGAATCTATTTTTGTGTATGGCATGAGATAATGGTCTACTTTTATTCTTTTGCAAGTGTTTGTCCCGATTTTCCAACACCATTTATTGAAGAGACTGTCTTTTTTCCACTGTATTTTCTTGGCACCTTTGTCAAAGATTAGCTGTCCATAGATGTGCGGTTTTATTTCTGGGCTTTCAGTTCTGTTCCATTGATCTGTGTGCCTGTTTTTGTACCAGTACCACGCTGTTTTGATTACTATGGCTTTGTAGTACATTTTGAAGTCAGAGATTGTGATGCATCTAGCTTTGTTCTTTTTTCTCAGGATTGCTTTAGCTATTTGGGGTCTTTGGTTGCCCCATATGAATTTTAGGATTCTTTGTTCTAGTTCTGTGAAGAATGTCACTGAGATTCTGATAGGTATTGCATTGAATCTGTAGATTGCTTTGGGTAGTATGGACATTTTAACTATGTTTATTCTTCCAATCCGTGTGCATGGAATCTCTTTCCATCTCTTTATTTCTTTCAATAATGTCTTATAGTTTTCATTGTATAAGTCCTTCACCTCCTTACTTAAATTTATTCCTAGGTATTTTATTCCTTTTGTTGTGATTGTAAACGGAATTGTATTCTTGAGTTCTCTTTCTGTAAGTTCGTTATTAGAGTATGGAAATGCAACTGAATTTTTGTAAGTTTATTTTGTACCTTGCAACTTTACTGTAGTTGTTAATTATTTCTAATAGTTTTCCAACAGATTCTTTAGGGTTTTCTATATATAAGATCATGTCATCAGCAAACAGCGAGAGTTTCACTTCTTCGCTCCCTATTTGGATTCCCTTTATTTCTTTCTCTTGCCTAATTGCTCTGGCCAAAACCTCCAGTACTATGTTGGATAAGAGTGGTGATACTGGGCATCCTTGTCTTGTTCCTGTTCCACATACACATTTTAAGTGAATAAAACAGATACGTTGGAAATTCTTTCTGGAGTCCCTTGTGTAAACCTAATCCTTCCTAACCCTTGTCCTTCCTCCTTGCTACCTCCTTCCCTAGATATAAACACTATCTTGAATTCAGTATTTATCATTTTGATGCATTTCTTTATGCTTTTGCTACATAGGTATGTCTCCATAAACAACATATAGTAGTTTTACATGTTTTAAAACTTTAAATTCTCTCATACATACAACTTGCCTTATTCATTCAGCATTGCTCTTGAGATTATTTCGTGTTCAAACATACAGATCATTTGTTTAAACTGCTGTATTGTTTTCTCTTATGTGACTATATCACCATTTATTTTTCAGCCACATCCCTAAGAGGATTGAGGGAGGGACAACTTAAAGTCATATCTTTTATAACTTGTTGGCCAAGTAAGAACACCAAGGATGCTAGGAATTGGTACTTTCATTCCTGACTTTAGTTATTTTGTTCCTTTCTTTATATTTTGGGTTGGCCCCCTGGAAAGATTAAGATTAATCATTAGCGAAAGTTACTGTACAGACATAATGAGTACCCACTATATGTTTTGGAAGAGATAAACCTGAGTCAGACATTGGCTGACAAATAGGCCTCTGTCAAGTCTATAACCATCAAGTTGTGTATATATATTCATATCTGTAATATAATGCCTGTGGGTTTCATATACATTCATTTGCTGTATTTTATTTTTTCTTTTAAATGAGTATCATGGTTTAAATTTATAAAAATATTACAGCTAATAAGAATTTGATTACTCTTGCTTATTTGTTTATTCAAATATGTATTTTTCTTGTCTTATTTGCTACAGCAATATGTTAAAACCAAAGCTTTAGAGATCATTAAAAACCATTGCTTTTACCATTACACAGATATTATTTACAACTTCAGGTTAAGTACTGCTAGTTTTCTAAATAGAGTGCCTATAGAATTGAAACTGTTGGCCGTTCTCCTTCCAAAAAAAGAAAAGGAACTCAAGAATCAATTATGTCTGTTTCCCTATTTTAATAGACAACATTGTTCTGAGCCATCAACTTCCTGTTTTCTCCATGCAAACTGTAATCCATGATTTGCCTCTATAATTCCATTAATTTTCAGTGATCAGAGCATTTTTTGAGTATTAATAGATAAATTCTATTAATAATTATTCTAGTAACTATTGTGCTCAGGTTGGAAAATAAGTCTCTGAATTGCTTTCATTTTTTTCCTTCATGAGCAAACGCTGGTTATAGTAAGTTGGATTTTAACATTTGACTAAATCATCATCTATAAGCTAAGTGAGGTTTCCCCTGACTAAACTGAATGTTATTAGAAGAACCTATGTTACAAATAAGTAAAGTACACATTTTAGAAAAGATCACGGACTCATGTGGGCCAAGAAATTTCAAACCTAGGGTAATAGGTTCTATAAAGGTTAAAGTAGATTTTTCAATTATAAAGCAAATGAAATGCATTGTAAATTACTGCAGCTTCTCTTGTTTTCTACTGTGATCCAGAAATGAGCATATTGATTTTTGAGCTTTTTATTGTTAAAGAAAATCACTGAGATTAAATTTCATGGCTTTGTGACTACTGGGTTAACCGGTGATGGCTGAGAGATTCTATAAGGAGTGCAGCCTCTCCCTTGGTCTCTCATTTGTGCACTGAAGTCTTTTTTCAGAGCCATCTCTTGTCTGCACTTAGAACAATGATGATTGTGGTTTGTTTTATTCAGATCAAGTTTTCAGAATCTGACTACTTTGGCAACGTCCTGCAAACCCGCAAGTATTTAGCACAATCTGATTTCTTCTGGCTGAGAAAAGCTGTTCCAAAAACAGAGTGAGTAAAAAAAAAAAAAACATGAAATACATAAATATGTTGGTGGAAAGTGGAGTCTCTTTAGATCAAACTTTGTAATTTCCCTCAAGTCAGAGTAGCTGGCTTGCCAGTTATCTTGGTTTGGCAAAATCTGTGTTATGTTTTGGCAACTCTTATTTCTGATTTTATATGAGTCAGTTCTTCAATCTAATTATGGCCTCCCCCACTCCTAGCATCAAAACATATCGAAAGAAGGCTTATTAGGATGAAGACATTGAATTCATTTTTAGGTCTAGTTAGGAATATATATATATATATATATATATATATATATATATATATGTAAAACAAATTTCTCTAGAATTTCACACTCAGGTAGAAACTTTTGAAGATCTTAAAAAAGAAAAAACATTTTAAAAATAAAGTATGATTACAAATGTAGAAGTAATTGTATAATTATGAAGCAACTAGGAAATATTTGTTGAGAACTGATAGCTCTATTATTTGCCTCCAATAGCAGTTATGATTTATCCCCCTTCTTCCTAGCTGCCTGTAGGAACTTTCCCTACAGGTAGGAATTTTTCCCTAGGAACTTTTGGGCCAGGGCCAGCCATGATTTCTTTCCCTAGGAAAATGTATATGATGATGATAATGATAGCAGCTAACAATTATTATGTGTTTACAGTGTGCCAGGAAGTGCATTACATGTTTTAATTCATTTTATCCTCTCATCAATTCTGTAAGATCTAGGTACTATTTATTAGCCCCATTTTACAAATGAATAAGAGGCTTACAATTGAGAACAACTTCTGCTCAGGTTTAGATTACGTTTTGTTCTGCCTGCTGGTGCTTTTGACTCTGTTCTGCTATAGCCCACTTCTCCAATGTTTTTTCTCTCTGTTCCCCAGATTGGATAATTTCTATTGATCTAACTTCAAATTCACTGATTGTTTTTTCTGCATTCTCAAATTTGCTGTTGACCTGTCTAACAAATTTTTCATTTTGATTATTGTACTTTTCAACTCTAGAATTTCCATCTGGTTGTATTTTATAGTTTCTGTTTCTCTGTTGTGATTCTTTGGTGAGTCATTGTCATCATATTTTTCATTAATTTTTTGACTATAGTTCATTTTAATTTTCTAGTCTACAGTCGTGCACCACATAATGATGTTTTGGTTAACAATGGACCACATGTACACAGTGGTCCCATAAGATTAGTACTGTATAGCCTAGGTGTGTAGTAGACTATACCATGTAGGTTTGTGTAAGTACAATCTATGATGTTCACACAACAACAAAATCGCCTAATGACACATTTCTTGGTATATATCCTCATCCTTAAGTGACAAGTGACTATACTTTATAATGGCTGCTTTTAAGTCTTTGCTAAGTCCAACATCTGGGCTCACCCAGAGTCAGTTTTTATTGATTGCTTTTTTTATTATACTTTTTCTGTGCATAGCATAATTTTTTGTTGTTGAAAATGACATTTTAGATAATATTTTGTAGCAACTGTGGATTCTGGTTTATTTTTTTGAGGCTTTTTTAGAAGTAACTTTCCTAGATTTACACTACAGAATCTGTCTCCCCTATAGTATGTGATCATGGATGTCTCTGAGCATTCTTTTTAATTCTTATTTTTAGTTTTTAGCCTCCCTTCCTAGTGGATATCCCTGTGTCTACATAGCTTAGTACTCAGCTGGGGATCAGGGCAGAGTTTGTGCTTAAACACCTCAAGCCTATAGGGCTTCTGCCCTCTGCCACTTGATCTGTGGGGAGTTGGGGGTGCAACCAGTTCCCAGTCGGCCTTGGGGTTTACTTTCTACTGGGCTCTCTGAGGTCTCCCCTGCACATGTGCCTAATTTCCCAGTTAGCCTGGGATATATGGAGAGCTTATCTCGCCCATCTATGACTCTTTCAGTTCCAGGATCTCCCTTCTAAACTTCTGGCTGGTCCATCACTCTCCCCAGTGGGAACTATAGCTTCAGGCTAGCATAGCTGTGGGTTTTCCTCATTTGTTTTCAACCAAGTTCACCACTTTTAGCTGACAGAGCTGCAGGTTTTCACCTCCACCCCCAACTGAGTCCACCCCCTTTGGCAGCAAAGCTCCTGATTTTGCGGCCAACCTTATCCTGATAAAACTAAGTTCTCACTGACAGAGCTGAGAGGGATGGGAGCAGTCCCAGGCAAGAAGGCCACACACACCTGTTCTACTTACTCCCAAGCTCTAGAAGTTTTTCAAAGTTAAATGTTTTTCAATTTGTTGTTGGTATTTGATCAGTTCCTAGAGCTCTATAAAATGGTTGTTCGTTGGCAGTTTTGTCCAGTTTTTTGCTTGATTTTTATGGAAAGGATTTGTTGACCTTTTCATGTCATTGTGGCTGGAAACCTGGCTTCCAAGGCCCACTTTTTTTTTTCCATAGCCCACTTTTTAACCTTGGCTGATATTCTGGTGTCCAGATCTTTGGCTGGCTCTTTTTATGCTCTCTGGGTCTTTTGTTACTCTCCCTTCCAACTCCCTGCTCTGTTCTGGCCTCTAGGAACTCTAGTCCCCATACCCTCCCTTGGTTCGTGATTGCCACCTGTCCCTCTTAGTCATGGGTCCCATTTAGCCATCCCTGCTCTCTGCCCTTCAAACCTTTCTACAACACACACCCACAAAGTTAGTTAAAAGTATTTGACTGTAAGAAGTAGGTCTAAAGCTGAACCACTCCTCTACCCATTCCTGATTCCAATCAAAAGCACAAAGGAAGAAAGCAGAAGGCTTTAGAACATCTTTGGAAATGACAGACAACTGGTTTAAAGCCATCTGCTCCACTGTCTTTGAATCTCTCCTCTCATCACAGTATCTCTCAGTCCATCTCTCCTCTTTCATTCTCAACCCAAATTATTCAATAGAAATTTTAGACTTAGGATTCTAAAACTAGCTTCTCAAATTCAATGACTTCAGCAAATGGTTTCCAATAACCCAGTGAGCATCTGCATATAGTATGGTAGTCACAGATCTATCGAAGTCATCCTGCCCTTTCAGATCTACTTCAGATCAGTTCAAACTCTTCTTTTTGCAGCTTGTGGAAAGTTCAAGGATCTCACCAGTATTTTTGTGAATTTTCAGGGTCTTCTCAGGGACTCCGCCATATTGAAGATGCTGCCAAGTTAATTCTTCAGTTTCAAAATACTGTTATTCATTTGGGTGTGCAGCAAGTCCTGAGTTGCTAATTGAAAACCTCCTAAATGTGTCATCTTTAATCTTATCTTAAAATACTGATGGGCTGTCAGATTCTAATGACCTGGACTATTTCTAATATTTTATTCATGCCTTAGAAAAATGCTGGCTGACTTTGTGGGCTTAGGCAAACTGTGATTTGTGTAGTTTGCTTCTCTGTCAATGAAAACAAATACCTCTCTCACAAGGGCATTAAATTGGTTAATGTTTCTGGAAATGATCTCCAGAAATGAAAATCAGTGCAATGCTAGAAATTCTTGTGTCCTCAGACTGTATGTCTATTTCAGGGAAAGCAATGTTAAGAAATTTAAGGTCCTCATTGCACAGTAAGTGATATGATAGTCCATTTTTTAAAAGAAATTTCGGGCTTGTCCTTTTCAGACATTATAGACAGTTTTAGCCTCATAATGCCCATTGGCTTTAATCGACATCTTTTAGGTTTGAAAATTCATAAGTTAATCGAGTGGGGATGATTCTGGAGTAGCTCCATGACGCTAGTTTCCTTTGAACAGCACATCATGATTATATTTCCACGAAGCCCTGAAATAACATTTTGCTTCTTTGTGAGTATAGGAGATAAATACCCTGTATCTTTCATTCTCATGGAATCCATTTTAGCTGCACTAATGTGCATTAAGAAGTTTCTAACACGATGGGGAATGTCAGCAAGAATGAAATTAATTGGGTGGTCATCCCTGAAGGTACATATTTAGGGGTTGGTTCTCAGAATTGTCATTTCATCAGCTTGCTTAAAAATAGAGGATTTACTTCACTGCTCTGCTTGAATCAAAAGTAATTTCTTTCCCTCAGGATCCCCTTTCTTTGACAGAAATGATTTTAAGCCAGCTTCCCTATTAAGTCACTCTCATTCTACTGTAACCAAACATGTCTGGATTTTCTTTCTCTAGCTTTTGAAAAAATATGTGAAAATACATCAAGTGTCCATACAAATTATGGTTCTGCCCAGAATTTTTGTTTGCAAAAGCATTATCTATAGTACAGAATGAGAAGGCTTTAATCTACAGATATTAGAAATAAAGCAGTTAATACTCTATGGTTTTTCCATTCCATATTCCCTAAATTATCTTTATGAGTTGATAGGTAAAATGTAAAACTTTAGCCTGATGTATCTCTATTTTACATGGTCCACAGAAATCAGAGTACCAATGTCTTTTCCTTTAGATTATTGTATTTCAGTATTACACTCCTTTTATGTATCCCATTGTCCAGTATAATTTCATCTCCATACTTTTTTGGATTTAAAATTTATATGAGATCTCTTCCTACCTTTTCCACTAAATCCTTCCACAGACACAGACTGCAGGAACACCCTAAGGACATAGTAAGAAGAATTTAAAGCACTTGACTGACATTCTTTGTTTATTCAGGTAGATGTATACATAGCAGTAAATTCATTTAAATAGATTTAGTTATCTTCTGCTTGGCATATACCACTTGGACAATAAGGAACTTAAAATATTTTGGGGAGGTGAGTTGTGCAGGCTCATATGCCTTCAGGGCCCAATCAGTTAACAAATGGTGACCGTTTGTTAATCATACAAGTGTAAATCGTGGGGAGTGGTGAGGACTGTGCAGAACTGGTGATTGAACACCTCATTTAAAGAATTCCAATTCAGTACTTTTTAAAACCATTGCGTTGGGCAAAATGAAACATGTTTTTTTAAAGATTTTATTTTTTTCCTTTTTCTCCCCAAAGCCCCCCGGTACATAGTTGTATATTCTTCGTTGTGGGTCCTTCTAGTTGTGGCATGTGGGACGCCGCCTCAGCTTGGTTTGACGAGCAGTGCCATGTCCGCTCCCAGGATTCGAACCAACGAAACACTGGGCCACCTGCAGCGGAGCGTGTGAACTCAACCACTTGGCCACCGGGCCAGCCCCCAAAATGAAACATTTTTATGGGAAAATTCAACCTATTGGGTAGGACTCAGTATGTGGTCAGCCAACTTTTCAGTGTTTCAGTTATCTACTGTATAACAAGCCACCCTCAAATTTGGAGGATTAAAACAACCATCATTTTTCATTCTCGTCTCTCGTGGCTCTGGTGGTCACTAGGGTAAGCTGGGTGGTTCTCGCTCATGGTCTGTCATGTAGCTGCAGTCAGATTAGTGGTTGGGGCTGGAGTCATGTGCGAGGCTTCCTCTCTGACCTCTAGTGGTTGGTGCTGGCTGTTGGCTGGATTGCCTGCTATGACCTCTCCATGTGTACTGGGCTGATTAAGCAAGAAACATCCAAGAGCAAGTTTCCTGAGAAAGAGAAAGGGAGGGAGGGTACACGTGTGCACACCAGGGGGAGGTAGTATCAGCTTTAACTGCCTAGCATTGGAAGTCATGCCGTATCATTTCCATGGCATTTTATACTTTAGCAGCGAGTCATGAAGGCTAGCCCATGAGCAAGAGGAGAGGAATTTAGATTCCACCTCTTAATGGGAGGAGTGGGAAAAAAATTGCAAACACATATTAAAACCAGCACAGGTAGTCTTACATTAGAGAATAATGAAACTAAGTATATAATAAACTTGGATATAATCAGGGTGCTATACAGAATATTTAACAGCTGATTTGGTGTGGGCACTGACCAATAAGAAGAAATCATAGCATCCGCAATGGTAGGATCTACTGGTGCAGACAGTTAATCTCAGTTCTGGGTCTAATCAAGGCTCCTAACGTGGCCTAGAGTCAGCAAGAGCTCTGGGAGGTCAGGAAAGGTGAGACCGTGTGTCTGAAATAAGATGTTTTAGGTATTCTTGCCGAAGCTTCAGAGGCCCCATCAGATGGGGCCCCATCTGGTTGTTTGATTTCTTTGTTTTGTCCACCTTTGTCCATCAGCATTTAGAAACATTTTCCTTGCATGGCTCTTACCCTAATGTTTTGGAAGTTTCTTCTGTGCTAAAGGGAGGGGAGTTGGGAGAGATGGGAAGACAAAGGATGAGCTCTAGGAATCCGTATAATCTTTTGTACGTATTATGTTTCAGTCCAATGTGATGTAGAAGCCAAGTTGAGAGGCGCTTGGATCCTCCTCTTGGCCCAAACAGCAGACACACAAATGCTTGCTTCTTTGGGTGTATTTGTTTTCTGTTGTTGCTGTAACAAATTACCACAACTGTAGCAACTCAAAACAACATAAATGTATTATCTCACAGTTCTTTGGGTCAGAAGTGTGGGTTGGCTTGGCTAATTTTTCAGCTCCAGGTTTCGTAAGGCTGAAATCAGGGTGTCAGCTGGCTGGGCTCTTAGCAGGAGGCTCTGGGAAGAATCCTCTTCCAAGCTCATTCAAATGCTGGCAGAATCCAGTTCCTTGTTGCTGTAGAACTGAGGTCCCTCCTCACTTGCTGGCCATCAGCTGGGAGGCACTCTTTGCTCCTAGAGGTCTCTCTCTGGTCCTTGGACGTGGCCCCTACGTCTCAGAGCCAGCAACAGCATGACAAATCCTTCTCACTCTTGAAATCTCTCTGACTTCCTGTTCTGCCAGCGTCTCTTCTGCCTTCCTCCTCCTTTGCATCTCTTGGATTCCAGCCAGAGAAGGTTTGCTGCTCTTAAGAGCTCATGTGATTAGATTGGGCCCACTTGGATAATCCGGGATAATCTTCCTATTTCAAGGTCCTTAAACTTAATTACACCTGCAAAGTCCTTTTTTGCCACGTAATGTAACATAGTCACAGGATCCAGGGATTAGGACAAGGACATCGTTTTTGGGGCCGTAATTCTACCTACTAAAGGTAGTGACGTTTGGTCAATAAAGGTGCTTTCCCATCAACTTATTTCCTTAGGAAAGTAGGCCAGCCAGTACGTTTGTGTTAAACATTAGAGCTTATTGAAATACTAATTCTAAATTTGAAGGAAAAGGATATACATTTATGGAAACGGGTATAGGTTTCTGTTTTGACAAGAGAAGGGACACTCTCTTGATTTCCAGTAATGTCTCAAGTATAATATCATATTTAAGAGAATTGGTTTGAGATCAGACCAAACCTTGTGCAAATTTATAATGCTTGTAAGTCTCATTGTCCTCGTCTGGGAAATGGGCTAATAATTCCTATAGTTACTATGGGCAAGAACCTATGAATAGAAAGTGCTTAGGACATAGTAAGTACTCAGTGAATGTTAGCTAATAATAATAATAGTAATAATAATAATAATAATGATAATAGAATGACCTATTCATGGACTTCTTTATAGGTGGGGAGAAGGTATGGGCAGACCAACTAGAATCGACACTTGGGTTTCCTCCCAGTTTCATATTAGTCTGACATAAGTTATTAGTCTGACATACTTATTCTATTAAACATAAATTAGCAAAATTATTGTTCTAGAAAGGGATTTATACAAGTTTATTTAAAGGAATTTAGCTTAAGACAAATTGTTTGGTTTTAATCATAAAAGCATAGTGGCTGAAACTCACAGCCATCTAGGTCTGGGGTTGGCAAACGAGGGCTTTTGGGCTAAACCTTGCCTGCCGCCTGTGTTTGTATGGCTCATGAGCTAAGAATGATTTTTAGAGATACATTTTTTTTTCTTTTGGTGAGGAAGACTGGCCCTGAGCTAACATCTGTTGCCAATCCTCTTTTGGCATGAGGGAGATTGTTGCTGAGTTAACATCTGTGCCAATCTTCCTCCACTTTGTAATGTGGGATGCTGCTACAGCATGGCTTGACAAGCAGTGTGTAGGTCTGCAGCTGGGTTCTGAACCCTGGGCCACTGAAGCTGAGCGCATGAACTTAACCACTATGCCACCAGGCCGGCTCCTTTAGAGATAATTTGATGATGGGAAGCACTGACTTTGAACCCCAATTAAACAAAATGTTATCCTGCCCCCAAAGAATTCCATTCTTCTCATTAATAGGCCTGTATTATAAAAGGTATTCATTATTATTATATTTTGAATTTTGTCAGTAAAAATTTGTGGAACATTTTCTCTCACTATACAAGTATGTATATAACATCCTTGATTTTGCCTCTTGGCCTGAAAAATGCCTAAGTGTTTATGATATGACTCTTCACAGAAAAAATTTTGCTGAATCTGGATCTAAGTAACCTACCATGCATTTAAAATGGAGTGTAGACTCTTCGTAGCTGGAAGGTCCTCTCAAGATCTCCTAATGCAATACCTTAATTTTATAGCTAAAGCTAAACCCCAGGAAGATAGGCAGCTGTTCCAACACCACCCAGCTAGTTTGTGGTAGTGGCAGAATGAGTCATTTTATTTTTCAGTGCTTAAATCAGCAAACTTCCACCAGAGTCGGCAGATCCTCTGGGTAGCATGGTTGTACTTTATTCATTTCTCTTTACAAGGGCCTCTGTGTTGTCACCAATCCAGAACGTTTTAATGGACAGGTCAGAGGTGATGCAGCATAGAAACTCAGCTGTCCCATGAACCCATTGAACAGGGCCTGGCAAACATAAGCTTGTTGCTGTGTTTCCATCTGCAGGGAGAGCCTTTAGATTCTAGAATTTCTCATTAAAGCTGTTTCAGAAGCACTGGTGCTGCCTTTTTCCGCTAAGTTAGTAACAGTGAATAACCAGGCATGTTAATATATTCTCATTGAACTATGTTCAATTTAGGATGAGATTGTTTATTGAGCAGAGCAATAGTCCTAAACTGAGGTGATAATTTGCCCACGTGCCCCACATCCCCACTGTTCCCTGGTTGTTTGCTAATAAATCCCACCATGTTGTGTTTGTTGCTGCCCTCCTGCCTGGATAATGAGGATCACTTGGTGGTATTTGTTTCTCTTTCTACAGGTGGTTTACAAATCCAACGACGGTCAATGCCTTCTACAGTGCATCCACCAACCAGATCCGTGAGTACTCCGCTTTTGGTTTCCTTGTTAATCTGGTACAAAATGGAAGGAACTTTTCCATGACAGTGGTTAAGGGTAGGGAGCTATTTATTTTCCCCCAACAGTGACCAGGTATGTTGTTCACCAACATCTATCCATATGCCCAATTTTCCTCATTCCCTTCACCTTTTGTTTTTTTTTAAAGCTTTATATCACCATTGAGTAAAAAAAAAAAAAAAATCAACTACAATACATAACACTACAATGAAGTTGGCCGTGAAAAGGAGCAAACTTCCACTTTCCTCTCATAATGATCTTACAGATTTTACCCATATCATTTTGTTTATTTCTAGGATTGATGGGGAAAACAGGCAAGTAACTGGGCAGATTGTAGAACTTGAGGGGGGACTATTCATATATAAGAAAAGTTGGGAAATGTTCTTATTAACTGTAGGATATAAAGTCTTGATTTTCTTTTATTTACATGTTTTGGGTACATGTAATTATAAATGCCATGGTAAGTTTAAAAAATTATTAAAAATCAGATTGACACAAATTAAAAATCAGACAGTATCAAGTGTTGGCACCATGGACACATACTCACTGCTGGTGGAAGTGTAAATCAGTTCACTCATTTTGCAGAGCAATTTGGCAACACCTAGAAAAGCCAAAGATGTGCACGCATATCTGTGACCGTCATTTGTGCTCTGGGCGTGTACCTGGAGCTGTGATTCTCAAAGTGTGGTCCTGGGAGCAACAGCATCATGGCAGAACTTGTTAGAAATGCAGATTTTTGGGCCCCACTTTAGACTTGTTCACAAACCCTGGACGTGGGGCTCAGAAATGTGTTTTATTCAGCCCTCCAGGTAACTCTAACATAGTTTGAAAACCATTGCCCTAGAGAAGTCTCGTGTGAGGAGGCCATGTGACAATGCTCATAGCAGAAACACGAGAATTACCTACATGTCCTTCTGCCAGAAAATGAATCAAATGTGGGCATGTTCGCACAAAGAAATGCCATACAGCAGTGAACAATGAATGACCTAGAGTGACATGTAATAACATGGATGAAGTTCACAAATATTAGGTTGTGTGGGGAAAAACCAACTTGACAGAATATATTAAGTATGATACCAAATAAAGTTGAAAAGCATGCAGAAGAATTTTATATATTGTCTAGAGATACACTTATATGTAGTAAAACTATGACGACATTCATGAGAATGACAAACACCAAGTCAGGTTGGTGGTGACCTGTTGTGGGGAGGGCGGGCTGCTCCTGCTCAAGTCCTTGCTGGTTTCTCAGCCCCTCTGCACCTCTTCTGTTCTTCATCTTCCTTGGTGATAATATCTAATCTCATGGTTTTAAGCACATCTCTATGCTGTTTGTTAAATGCGAGGGATGACGTTTATAAAGATTTGCCACCGTTGACCATGCCCCCACCATCTCCCCACTGGATACCTGTAATAGCTCCTCCCTGGCCTCCCTGCTGCTGTCCTTGTCCCCCTTCAGTCTATTCTGAATATAATATGGCAGCCATTTAAAGATGTTTAACAATCATCTCATGTCCCTCCTTTGCTCAGAACCCATTATCAGCTTCCCATCTCACCCAGAATAAAAGCCAAATTATTTGCGATGGCCCAGAAGCCTCTTATCACACTACCTTTACCTCCCCTCTGTTCCAGCCACACTGGCCTCCTTCCTGTTCCTAAAGTATGAAACACTCTTCCCTCCTGACATTTATACCCTAGGCTCTGTTTGCCATGGAAAACTTCCCCAAGTGATCTGCATGGTTTGTGTTCCCACTTCCTTCAAATCTTTACTTGAATGCCACCTTCTCACTGAGGTGTTCTGCCTGCCTGCTGTAGGTCCTTCATGCTTGCCCTCATCCTGACAGGACACCCTGGTCAGAGAGGACAGCTGGAAGGCTGTAGCTGCCACATCTCCTTAGAGTCGCCCTCATGTGGCCACTTTTGGGAATGGCAGTCTCTGCTGGACTTTGGTCTGAGTAATGAACAGAAGGAAAACCAGCAGATGGTAGTAATTTTTGATTTCTGCATTAATTTATCTAACCAAATCAGTTGTTACATATTTTGATTATTTCTAATGTCACTCCTTACTATAAAATATTCATTATTATCATGAAACTACCATTGCTTTCTTTTTTTCCCCCGGCTTTGTTGAGATATAATTGACAAATAAAAATTGTTTATATTTAAAACGTACACCATAATGTTTTGATATGGCTCCAAGCTGAGAATTAAGATTCACATGTTACATAGGAACTTATGCTATTTGAGACATTAATTATAGCTACTATTTATAATAATATGAATTATAGCAATATTATTTGGAACAACCTATTGGGCAATAGAAAATTCTTTGGATTATCCATTTTAAAAGAAAATGTTTTATTATGTAATATTTGGTACCTGCAAAAGAATATATATATAACATTCTAGAACATATAAAGTTATAAAGTACATAAGAAAACATATGATAAAATAAATATATGCCTATGAACCCACCACCCAACCAACAAGCGGGACCTTCCTGATATTGCATCTGTCTGTGCTCCTCACCATCCCCTTCCTCTTCCTCACCATAGAGGTGACCGCTGTTCTGACTTTTGTGTTTATCATTTTCATGTTTTTAAAAATTTTAAACCGCTTATGTATCCCTAAACAATATATTGTTTATTTTTGCTTATTTTTAGCATAATAAAAATGGTATCATACTGCATGCAATCTTAAGCAACTGTGTTTTTTCAATCAAAATGTTTTTAAGATTCATCCACGTAACATGTAGTAGTAGGTCTTTTCCTTTTCACTGATGTGAAATATTCCATTGCATGACTGTACCCCAGATTACTTATCTGTTCTATAGACCTTATCTGTTGACAGACTTATGTGTTTCCCCTCCAGATTTTTGTTGTTATGAACAGTGTTACTCTGAGTATTCTTGTATATGTCCCCTGAAAAAGTGTTTGTGATATATACTAGGAGTGGAATTACTGGCTTGTAGGGTATGCAAATAGTCAACTTTACCAGATAACACCAAATATTTTCCAAAGTACAGGAGTGTTTTCATCACCTCTTAGCATTAGTAGACTTAATTTTCACCAATGCAGTGAATGTATTAGATCAGCTCTTATGCAAGAAAAGGCATTGAGATAGACTCTTCACTAATGTTTCCACACTCACTTTCCAGTGTCAGTGAATGCTTAGTGCTCCTTTGGGGATTTAAGTATGTCTAATAATAATTCTGCCTCCAGGATTCACCCCTGCTTGCCCTTTTCCTTATCTGGGAAGAGCTGATCCTATCAGAGGTTTACTGAAGAAATAGCCATTTTAGGGTAACCTAGTGGTTTCTTGAAAGCTGATGAGCAGAGGGGGTTTGGAATGAACAATTTGAAGCAGTATTTTAATTAAGAGATTCAAGCTGTTTCTATTTTCCTAATGACCAGTGCTTGCTCTCATTGTAAATTACATTCCCAGGCAAGATGACAGGGAATCCTTTGGGTGACTTTCTTTTCTCTTTCTCCTTTCTGATTTTCTGGACTACAAATTAAGACAGGTGGAGTTTCTTCTTATACATTTCCCCACTGGGTTTCCTGGGACTTCCCCTAGCCCCCAACTGCCTTCTTTTTGCTTCACTGAAGAAGTGAAAAATTGAGGTGATTTTCTAAAATGAACATCTTTATTGATTAGGGGCTGATTCTGACAGCATGTGGCCATCTGTTTAATTGGGTTTCACATCTAAGATGTAACTATACTTAGTAACATGATTTATGAGAATTTCATTCAGTTCCCATTATCATTTTCTGATTTATGCCACTTAAGTCTGCTTCTGCACGCAGTAGAGACTTGTGTAGAAAATAGAAAACCTGTAGGTTTCTTGCAAATCCATGCCTTTGTGTGAAACCCTATGATTTGTGGCCATCTTTCAATGTTAGATTTTTGCAGAGTGGTTATAGCTTCTTATTTTTCTACCCTTGTCAAGCTGGGTAGCAATGTCTTCAGACACAGAGTGTAATGTGAAATAATAATAATTGAAGTCTTCTGTACGAGGAGTTATACTCAGGAGCTGTTGCGGAATTTAATTATATTTGAACTGATAAGCTGGTTAAAGAGGAAAACAAGAGCTGAGGTGATTGGTGCCTAAGCTTGTGCTTCCCTAACTTCGTGATCGCTGCAAAACTGGTCTTCCTGCTTTTAGTAGGGAAACAGTGAGAGCCTCCATGGGAGACCTTGAGTGCTACTCATTTGGTTGTATGACCTCGGTCAAAGTATTTCTCCTTTCTGACCCTTATTGTCCTTGTCTGCCACATGTTGAGATTACCCAGCCCACAGAGTTTTTGGTGAGGATTTAATGAGATGAATTTGAAAAGTGCCAGCACATTGCCAAGGTCAGGGTTTGTATATCTAAAATTGGCATGCCAGTAATCCACAGGATAGCCAATCTGTCAGAAGACAAACAGAATATGAAGATTTGGTCAGGGGGGATATTTTGGATTTTTGCTCTCAAAAGACTTTATAAATTAAAACAATATTTTTGTGTATTAGAAAAAAGACAACCAATTTGGAAAAGTGTTTGGCAGTTTGTTGATATCTCCTATTGCCCAGAAATTTCACTCTTGATAAGATAAATGGATCCTTATGCCCACCAAAAGACCTGTACACCATGTTCATAGCAGCTTTATTCATAACAGCAAAAACCTGGAAAGAGCCTCATGTCCATCAACAGAAGAATAGGTAAATAAATTATGATATATCCCCACAATTGAATATTACACAGCAATGAAAAAGAACAAACTGCCCCATGTTGCAGTATGTGAGAATACCACTGACTTAATGCTTAGTGGAACACTGCATGCTTCCATTCATATAAAGTTCAGGAACAGTCAAATGAATCTAAGTGACAGAAGATAAAATAATGGCTACCTTTGTTGGGGGGGTCGACCAGGAGAGGGGCCACAGGAAACATTATCTTGAGCTGGGAGGTGGTTGCACAGGTGATACATGTGTAAAAACTCATTGTGTTCTACCATTAAAATTTGTGCCTTTACTGTATGTATGTAGTACTTCAACATAAAGAGTAACAACCCCATTACCACCATAAAAGTTTTTGGAACAGCATGTAGCTTGCATAGACATTTTGGGCTTATAGCAGGTTACTTCAGGCCAAACCTCTAGAGGCATAGACCAGGGGTAAGCAAACTTTTTGTTTTTTAAGATTTTATTTTTCCTTTTTCTCCCCAAAGCCCCCCGGTACACAGTTGTATATTTTCAGTTGTGGGTTCTTCTAGTTGTGGCATGTGGGATGCTTCCTCAGCATGGCCTGACGAGTGGTGCCATGTCCGCGCCCAGGATCCGAACCGGCGAAACCCTGGGCCGCTGAACCAAAGCACGTGAACCTAACCACTCGGCCACGGGGCCAGCCCCCAGCAAACTTTTTCTGTAAAAGGCCAGATAGTAAATATTTTTGGCTTTGCAAGCCATATGGTCTCTGTTGCAAATTCTCAACTTTGCCATTGCAGCCATAGACAATTCATAAACAAATGAACATGGCTGTGTTCCAGTAAAACTGTTTACATGGGCTACAGTTTGCCAACCCCTGCTGTAGAGCACTGTGAGAGGATGAGATCCAGCTTCCAAAGTGCTTTGGATCTAATCAGGTGGTGGTACCTGGGGTCTGAGAGTGGTAGAGTGAACAGCTCACATTTGGTTTTCCTTTTTACTAACATGGACTATCTTTAGAATAAAATTAATTTCATATATTTAGTATAAATGTGTATCAGCAAAATGTCTCATTTCAATATTAGTTTTTATCTTCATACATTTCAAATCATGTTAAGAAATTATTTTAAGAAAGTAGAACCTTGGCTTGAAAACAAGCAAGGCCTAAGGGCTAAAAACCAATGATTTTATTATTTTTGCTGTTCTGCACAAGGGATTTGGCTGCCCCAGTTTAATCGTGGATATTCTGCTAAAGATAAGCCTTTGTCCAGAGGCTGTGCTTATGCTGGCATCAAACTATAGAATTAATCTTGAAATCAAACATAGATTTGTTTTGCTGTTAAGGAAATAATTGTTTCAAACTGGGAGAATTTCTCATACTTCATTGACTCTGCCTAAAACCATAAAGTGGAAGCCAGGTTAGTGAATACTCACTTACCTGCAGCCTCTACTGGAACTTAATGAAATGAAGTCCCTGAATCCACTTGATGCTCTGTTTGGGGACAATTTGGAAATAGTCTTCCATAGTTTTGGAGCTAGAGGGAGGAAACTTGAGTGGCCACTAATCTAAACTTCTAATTATCTAGAAGAGATCCTGACACTCAGAGTGATTCTTAGTAACTTTTTCCATTTATTCACTTAATATTTAGAGAGCCCTCCATGATTCTCACTTCCTGTATAGTCTCCTCTCACACTGAATAAGGCTGATCTCTGTAACCAATAGGATACTGTGGAAATGAACGGGGTGTGACTTTTGAGGCTAGATCATAAGAGGCATTGTGGCTTCTGCCTTGCTCTCTTGGATTGATCACTCTGGGGGAAGCCAGCAGCCATGTCATGAGGGCACTCAAGAAGCTGGTGGAGAGGTCTGCATGTGAAGAACCTGAGGTTTCCTGCCCATAACCAGCACCATGTGAGTGTGCCATCTTGGAAGCAGATCCTCCCGTCCAGCCAAGCCTGAAGATGACTGCAGCCCAGGCTGACGTCTTGACAGCAACCTCATGAGTGACCCTAAAACGGACCACCCAAATAAGCTATTTCTGAATTCTTGGACAGGAGAAACTGAGATAGTAAATGTTTATTGTTTTGAACCACTGTGTTTTGGGGTACTTTGTTACATACACAGCAAGAGCTAGCTAATATAGACATTACAGTCTGCCAGGTACTGAGTTCACTGCTGGGGTATATGATATGGTATGGTATAGTGGTTAAGAGTGTGGGCTTTGATTTTGAATCCTGGCTTGGCCACTAATAACTTGTAACCTTAACATCTTATTTGACGTCTTAAAGTTACTTAACATCTTTAAGCCTCAGTTTAATTATCTGTAAAATAGAGATAATAGTAGTGACTATCCTATAGGATTGTCATGAAGATTAAAGGAGGTAATGTATATAAAATGCTTGAAAGAGAGACTGGTTTGTAGTAGGTACTTAATAAATCTTAGCTATTAAGAGTCTTTTTGGGGCTGGCCCCGTGGCTGAGTAGTTAAGTTCTCGCATTCGGCTTCTGGGGCCCAGGGTTTTGCTGGTTCAGATCCTGGGTGAGGACATGGCACCACTCATCAGGCCATGATGAGGCGGCGTCGGACATGCCACAACTAGAAGGACCCACAACTAAAATACACAACTATGTACTGGGGGGATTTGGGGAGAAGAAGGGAAAATGTTTTTAAAAAAAGTCTTTTCTTTTGAAGAGTTGAGAGAGACAGACTTGTTACCAGTCATTTGTAAGACATCATGATTAGTGTGTGGCAGAACGGTGTGCAGTGCATCCTGGGAGCCACAGAGGAGGGGTGATTAATCTGGGGGAGTCAAGATTGGCTTCACAGTGAAAGTGACGTTTGAAAGGAAAAAGAAATTCTCCAGGCAAAGAAGGTAGGTTGAGACATGCAGGAGGAAGGATTGGCTGGTACAAAGGCAACAGACAAAGCAGAGCATGGTGCAGGAATGGCTGATGATATGGTCACAAATGCTGGGGCAGAGGCTGCATATGGTGGAGGGGGAGAAGGAGTGATGGGAGATGACATGTGGAAGAAGGAGATGAGGGCCTTGTAAGCCATACTGAGGAACAGGCCATAAGGAGCTAGTATAGTTTTCTTTGGGAGGCAAGAAACTTAAATTTTGCTTCCTTGGTCTTAGTCTTAAAGATCATGGCTTGGGGAGGAGGAATATTGAGGTCACTTAGAACAGTTAGGAGTTGGCAGATGGTTCAAGAGAAGGATAGGGAGGGTCTAAACCTAGGCAGTGACACTGGTGAGGGAGAGTAGGGGATGGTTCTTAAATAACTGTGTAGTGATAATACAGGTAGCAGTTTCCCAACTTTTCCATTGATGCTTTGAAAGACTCCCGTTAAATGGAGATTGCAGTTGTTCTGTGCAGCTACTCTTCACCAAGAACCATTAATGTGCCAAGCATCGCGCTGGGTGCTTTAACATATGTTATCTCTAATCTTCACAGTAGTTCTATAAGCTTGGCATTGTAGGCCCATTTTATAGACAAGGAAACTGAAGCTCGGAGAGGCTAAGTCACTTGCCAAAGACCACATGACTAGTAAACTGCAGGGCTGGGAGTATAACCCAGCTTCTCTGATTGCATGCTCTTAATCTTCACCCTATACTGTTCGATACTGAATAAGAAATGTGAGAATTCCATGAAATGATACATGTGAACACACTCTGAAAAGGTTAAGAGCATGATATAAATGTATGTTAGAGTAACCATTACTATGTCATGCCCTCACCTATGTGGTGGAGGATTGTTTCTGTTTGGTATGGAAACAAGCTATAGGATGTGGGGACAGCCAGGAGGTGAGGGTCACAAGGTCAGATGATCCCCAGGTTGTGCTGATTCCACATCCCAAAAGGCTGTCGTGTTGAGCAGCAGTTCATTATTGCCGCCTCGAAGAGCGCTGTTCTCTGCGAGCCCTTTGGCTGTGCCGGTGATCCCCTTGCATCCTTGGATTAGGGTAGAGTGGAGGGGGGTTATTTGAGAGATGCCATATTTAGATGTACTCTCTAAAAAGATTTTACTTCACAAAATTTACTATGAGATTTAAAAAGTTTTAAGTGAGCTGAAGTTATGAACAAACTACTAATAGTTTGCAAAATTGCCAGATGATGCACTTAGCAAGGTTCTGGGACACCTGCTACAACTATTTTAAGATGTTCTTGTCCTGGTCTAGTCCAGGACTCTGGAGGTCCTAATACAGCACCCCCCCCCCCCCGCCCATCTCTGTTGCCTGACCAGAAAGGCAGCTAAGAATGACATTCTGATTAGTGCCACTGGAAGACAAAGGTGCCCTCAACTGGAATGCCCTGCAGTGGCATTCCTGTTACTGTGGTGAGTCCCAGGACCAATGCCTGGAGGGACACATTTGCCACCTGCAGGGCACTTCTGAAAACACACTTGTAGGACAGGATAAATGCTGTTTCCAGACATAGAGGACTGGGCACGTTTGCTGCAGGGCTGGTAGCATGAAAGCACAGAATGATTATTAGGGTCAATCTGATCAAAGAGCTGGGGTGTGAGTGGGACAGTCACAAGGAGTGACCTGGATGTGAGCCAGAGTGAGGAAAGCGCCGGGAAGCTGGGAAAGAGCCATGGTGATGGGAGACAGGAAGTCAGGGAGCAATCTCACTAATTTATCTTGATGGTCACAATCTCACTGGTTCTCCCTTGAAAAAATCAATTGTCTTTGACCCTTATTACAAAGTAGTTCATATTTATTGTAGGAACTCTGGAAAATTTTTAGATAAGCTAAAAAACTTAAGTTAATATCATCATTTAAAAATAGACATGATTAATAATTTTGTTGACTACTCTTCAAACTTATGTTTGTCTACACATATTTTAATATAGAAATTAAATATGACTCATCCAATAATTCTTTTTTCCCCACTGAACATTGTAACGTTAATATTTTTTCCATTATTACATATTCTAAGTCATCATGCATAAATTCCACAAAATAAAAGCACCTTAATTTCTTTAATTTCCTACCAATAGACATTCAGGCTGTTTCACTATTGTAGGAAAAAAACCCTCTGTGATAAGTTTTCTGGCCAAGTTTTTGTATAAATCTGAGACTATTTCTTTAGGGTAAATTCCTAGATGTGGAGGAATTGCTGAGTCAAATGGTATGCCCAATTTAAGGGTGTAAAAATACATCTTACTTGACTTGAGAAAAGTGGTACCAATTTATATTTCCACTAACAATAGATGAGATGGTTTTCTTTTTACCAAGTTACGCATTGTAAAGATGCTTTTGGAGGAGAAGAATAAAGAGACTCAGGGTTTTTTGGTCTAATTGATATGGGGGAAAATATTAGTCACATTTTCATTCTTGAGACCATGTCTCATGTCCAGATATGGATCAGTGAACCTACACAAGCATTTATTGAGCATCTACTGTATTCCCAGGCCTGGGCTGAACATCACTGCCTCTGGTGTCAGTTTTGAATACCTAGGACAGCAGCTGTGTGTATGAAAGGACCTGTTGGAATATGAGTAGAATATGAGATACTGAGCTTCAGAATGGGAGGAAATTTGTGTTTTCCCTGCCAGATGTTGAACTATAGCAGTGGTTCTCTCAAAGTGTGGTCCCTGGATCATCAGCGTGACTTGTGATAAATGGGCATCACTTGGTCCCATCCCTGACCTACTGAATCAGAAACTCTGGAGGTGGGCCAAGCAGTTTATGTTGTAACAAGATTTTAACCATCAAACCTCTGCTAGATACTGAAGTTTGAGGACCACTGAGCTATAAAAATAAGCAAATGCAAAAGAGGTCAAACTTGGTTCGGTAAAGGTAGGGGGGCCAATTCATCCTGGTTTGCCTGGGACTGTCCCAATTTTAGCACTGGAAGTTCTGAATCCCAGGAGCTCCTTCAGTCCTGGGCAAACAGGGATGGTTGGTCACCCTGGTAAAGAAGAGAAGGTTCTCTTTGTTGTAGTCTAAAGGTAATTATGGCAGAAAAATTACAGAAGGGCCAGAAGAGAAGGTTTCAAGATGGAGGGCAGATTTTAGAAGCTGCTTTCTGCTTGTCAGTTCTAGGCTGATAGGTACAGTGGCAGGAGGTTACCTGCAGGAAGCCAACAGATGGCTAAGGCATCTTGCTGAATCCCTTGACATGAGTCACAGCTGTTAGAACTTGATACTTTCTGGAAAGGAGAAGGTTGGCATTCACCAAACTACTGCAAGATGCCAAATTGAAAAAAAAAGCCACTATTAATCTTAGTAGTGATGACAATGAAATCTCTTTACAGCAAAAAACATAACCAGAAGTGCTTTGTAATTGCAGCAATTTCCATATCCCAACTGATGGCCCCCTAGATTCTAGAAGAGTGGTATCTGGCTTATCTAATCCTGAATAAGATGTAACACTCATTCTCTCTTAGAGTGAGCATTCATCCTGGATTTTCCAAGGCAGTTACACTTAAAACTCTTTTTGTCCTTTCGCACAATCATAATTTATAAGCTATGTAAAGTTTTCAGTTATAAAAGTATAGTCTGAAAAATTATAATAAAAACATCTAATCCTATGTTATAAGCATAGTGTTGAGGAGTGGTGAAGAGAGGAGAATGAGACGAGAGGGCTGACTTATAGACATCAGTTAAGTTGAATATAAGCAGTTCCTTATTTTTGCTAAACCAAGAGTTCTGAACATGTTTGTACATTAGAATCACCTGGGGAGCTTTTAAAACATACTGATGTTCAGGGCTCCATCCCAGAGACTGTGGCCTCATAGTGCTGGGGCAGGGGCTTGGACATGGGTATATTTTGAAAAAGCTCCCCAGGGATTCTAATGTGCAGTTGGAGTTGAGAATCCTTATCCTGACCTAAACCAATGGGTCTCACCTAGAGACCACCAGAATAACCTGGAGGGCCTGTTGAAAACTCTGGACGCCATCCCTAGAGTTCCTGATTCAGTAGGTCTGGAGTGGGGGCCCGATAATTGACATCTCTAACAAGTGCCCAGGTGATGCTGATGCTGCTGGAATGGGGACCACGGTTTGGGAACCACTGTCCTAAACCATTCCTACCTCAAACCCCAAGTGATCTTACAAACCATATCTTTTACCCATTAGTGTAGACGTGTGTATAGATAACCGCTCTCCCAAAACACCTCTATGCTTCTACTCCCTCCCATGTATCCATGTATCCTCCCATGTATTTCTTTTCCCTACTGAGTTTAAAACGTATTTCAATTAAAAAATATACTTCAGAGAGCTTTGATATGAGTTCACCTTCCTCTTTAGATCTTGCAAAATAGGAATTTTTTTCCTGGTTAAATCCTTTCTGTCACTGGATTGTGGGTTCTTGAGGATGTTTGTATGTTAAAAGCTTACCCATGTTGCTTGGAACATCATAGGTCCTCAGTAAATGTTAATGGTCAATGATTATGTATAGAAATTGCATCATCATAACCAAACCCAACTATTCCCAGTAGTTTTTGTAGTTGGATTTAAATATACTAACATCTCCAAAATTAGGGTTATAAAATGCGTTCACTTAGTGAACTATAGAGCTAGGAGCTATTGCGCAAGTCAAGTAAAATAATGAAATAGGTCAGAAGTAACTGCAAGTGAATCTCACCAAGAAGTATAATAATGTTGCTGATATAATGTATGTTGATACATCAGCAATAAACTCTGAAATGTGGATTGATACATGGATTAGTTCAGTTATATAAACATACACTTAGGCTTTTGAAAATAACTGTCATAACATGTACTAGAATAAAGTCACATTCATACATCAATAAATAAATGCAAAAGACCAAACATCCTGTTATTTGGTAGAGCTAATAATATAATACAATGTATTAATATAATCAGCTCCTTAGCAAAACTTCGCAAATGCCCATAGTGAAAGAAAACAGACAGATACATGCTTAATGGAAAACTCAAGTATATGTCTGGAGAAAGCAGCCACAGCAAATATGGAAATGGATTTAATCAAACAATTGAGTGTGTACTTTGGTCCACACATTCTAAAACCTATTGGATTCTTTAGAATTTTCCCCTCTGTCATTTTTTGCACTGAACTTATGTTTTCATTTGCCCCTGGCTGTGCCACTTCTGCCCCAGAGGCTGCTGGAGCGATCCTAGCCGAACAAATTCAGTAATGCTAATTCTTTCAAAAGAGTCAAATGAAAGATTCAATTTAAGAATGAACTCCACCCAAATTCAGATGAGTTTGAGTCACCTTGCATCATATTAGTAAATTTACAAAAGTTTTCTATAGAGAAAGTGAAGAAGCAGGTGCTCTGGGTTTTGAAGTCCAGCAGTGAAAGTTGGAGGCCTCCCATTTTGTTAAATCTGACCAAATGTGGAAACAACAGGAAAAGATGGTGAGTCTGACTACATTTGTCTTAAAATAATCACCATTTCTAAGTGTCAATATAAAAACACATACACATAAACTTCCAAATAACATAAAACTTTGGAAGGTAATGCTTTCAAAATATTTGCTGTGTGATGACGTTAAAGAATCAAACACTTGTGGATATGGAACTTAAAATTAATGTGACAGTTTCATGAAGCATACAAAAATGTAGGGAGAAGAGATTATATTTGTTCAGTATCGTTAGGGCCAAAGGACTCTGATCCAAATCAGTGTTTTGTCTGATTTTCTCTTTTCAGCATGTACCACCAACATAAAAAGGGAGATTGTCCTATTTTTATTCCTTGGAGGTAGGGCGGACTAAGAGGACACGGGTGATGGAACTTGCATGGAGCTGGGCAGGCCTGTTCATCTTGTTAATATCTGCATTCTCATTGAAAGTTTATTGGGAAAAAATGTGCTGACCTCAAAACTACACTAGTTCTTCCATGAATGCAAGAGAATGGAACTAACAGAATCTCTAATCTAGAAGGAAAATGCAAACCAGAATTGGAATAATGAAACGTATCCTCGTTCTGGTATTGAATATGGAAACTTCAGGATGTAGCACATTGGTAGTACTGACAGTATCATGTAATGTTTCAGACTTTGGCCAACAAGATGTACTCATAATTACAGGTAATGCTTAGCCCCAGTCACCCCTTTGAGTTTCACAAGGTGCAGATTCCATTCACTCAACAAATATTTATTGAGTGCTTGCCATGTGCCAGGTATTGTTCTAGCTCTGGAGCTATCACGGTGAAAGAATACCAAAAATAAATAAAAATCTATTTTGTTATGGAGCTTGCATTCTAGGTGAGGAAAGACAGACAGTAATTTATACAGAATAAGTAGAATGTAGAGTATCATAGATGGTGGTTTTATGGAGAGATGTAAAGCAAGAAAGGGGGGTAGGATAACACCTCTCTGCTTTAAAAATCACAGGGAATGCCTTAACGAGAAGGTTACATTCGAGCAAATATCTGAAGCAAGCAATGCAGACAGTAGTAGAAAGAAGAGAGAGGGGTGGGAAGAAAGGGGAATTATTAATTTTTTTCATGTTTCTCCATGAAACATGTGTCTTCATACAATGTGAATTTGCTATTTATGAATATATATGTTTGTGTTCTTAGGTCTGAGCTGTGGGGTAATGGGCTAATTTTGTTTTATTCTCCAGATTTGTCTATACTAAAAAACCTAATTAATGTGATATTACAGTAATAAAATGGATACTGAAACCCAGACACATCAAGGCATTTAACTTTTCCTGGAAAGCTGTAGCTGTAGTCAGGATATAACTTTATGACTATAAAGGTCAAATAGTTGACCCTGCCTGGGTTAATTGCCCACCGAATGTGATCAGTTCTTTGACAACTGTCTCCTAAACAAAAGCACTCTATGTGTTTTATGGTCAGCATTTTGCTAAGGCTCCAACTAGGTTAGTCAGTATTCACTGATAGGGGAGTTGTGAGAAACTCTAGTAAAAACAAAAGGTTGACCCAAGTAGAAAACCAAAAGCAGGCCTTAGTGGTTTTCCCAGGTGAAGATTTGAAAAGGAGAAATTTTTACTAGGAAATAATGAGGTTATTACAACATAAAGATACCAGTATTTTCTTTTGTCAGATTTTTAGTCTTTGGAATTATATAACCACAATCTGTATTTTTGCTTGAAATAGGAATGAAATTTGCTAGTGTTGACAAGTGCAAGAGCAAAATACTACCATGTGAGCTTAGTTAACTGTAAACTGTTTTTGGATAACCTTTAGAAGAATTTTCTATAATATACACACATTTATTTCTTTAAGAGTTAATTTTAATTACACAAGTTGATTACCTTTGACTAATCAAAATTTAAAACATTACATTTATGCCCAAAGCCCCTTTAACAACCCACCCCCATCCCAATTATCTGCAACAGATAACCACTGTGATCAGTTTGATAGGTATTTTGCAGACCTTTTTTGTGTATTTACATACATATACTCACACTGATAGGATAGTTATTTAAAAAATAGAAATGATATTTATATGTCTGTATCTGTGCCTTGCTTTGTTCCAACAACATGTCTTGGAGATTTTTCCATGCTAGAATATTAAGACCTACCTCTTTTCATTTGCTGTATAGCAGTCCATGATATGGTTATACCATAATTAAGTCATTCCCATCCTGTTGGACGTTTAGTTTGTTGCACACTTTTCTCAATTACAGCAATGCAGCAATGAACATATTTAGTCATGACTCTACAGAGCACACAAGCCAGTGAGTGGGCAGTGGTTCTTCGACCAGCAGCATCAGTGTCACAGGGAACTTGTTAGAGATACACATTCTTAGCCCCCTCTCCAGACTCACTGACTCAGAAGCTCTGAAGGTGGAGCCCAACAATCTGTACTTCAGTAAGCCCTCCAGGTGATTCTGATGCCTGATAAAATTTGAGAACCACTGGCAGGAATATATGTATGTACATATATACGTAGATGCATTTGTGTACATATACAGTCAGTTCTGCTATAGCACGGTATCTATGTTCCTAGACATCACTGCACTATGCAAAATTGTGCTGTAAAAGCCATAGGGCTTATGGGCAAAATGAAATTAGGGACATAACAATCAAAAACTTTATTGGTGACACATGAAAACAAAAGCTAGGAGCCTCATAAAAATGATAGTACAGTTTTGTTGTTGTTGTTGTTAGTGCCTTCCAGTAGATTCTATCTCCTGGAGACCCTGTGTACAGCAGAGCAGAGCCCTGCCCGGTCTTTTTGCGCCACCCTCTACCTTTCTGGCACTGTATCAGACAATGCTCTGCTGCTATTTATAGGGTTTTCACGGCCAGTTCTTTCGCGAGTGAGTGACCAGGTCCTTCTTCCTAGTCTGTCTTAGTCTGGAAGCTCCGCTAAAATCTGTCCACCATGGTGACCCTGCTGGTATTTGAAATACCGGTGGCGTAGCTTTCAGTGTCACAGCAACATGTAGTCACCACAGTATGACAACCAACAGACAGGTGGTGTGGTTCCTTGACTGGAAAACGAACCTGGGCCTCGATGTTGAGAGCACCGAATCTTAACCACTAGACCACCAGGGCTGGCAGCGCAGTTTTACACGTGTTAAATAGATAAATACATAAATGACGCAGTAAATATGGTGCTTTCCCTTGACAAGACCTGAATTTGGCTTGTGGAAGTGGGTGTTGGAGAGCTTGCAGCTTGTGAGTTATAGTGTAGCGGTAGACGGTGGGTTATCTGAAATTGGGAGGAAGATTTTAACACCAGATGTGGGTGGATGTGGCTTCTGACACATGCGGTGAACTGAGGTAGCTGGTTCATGTTGGGATGTGTGCATTTTGTGTATTCCTATGCGGCCTCAGTACATTTGGGTGAGTTTTTCTGCTTTCATTTAACATTTCTCATGGACAAAATTGCACATAAGCAAACGTGAAATTGGAGTTATGCCCCCGTTTTTCCCCTAATATGTTCAATCACGTTGGAACAAATTTGCCTTTGCAATGGTAAATGTTATAGCAGAACTGACAGTATATACCTATACATACATTTACACATATGTCACCCATAAAAGGACCCCATACAGGACTGAATGCTGTTTTTTCACTTAGTTTCTTTTCTTCACTTAATATCTCTTGGAGCTTTTTCCATATCAGCATGTAGTTACTCATTTTTAAAATGGCATTTAAACCATTAAGAGATGACTAAATTGCTCTTCAAACTGCTTGCAACAATTTACATTCCTACCAGTGTGCTTCCTGGCCAGTATTACCTATTATCAAATTTATTAATTTTTGTCAATCTAATAGTTTCTCTTTCCTCCCTCTCCCTCCTTTCCTATCGCTCATATGTGTGTGTGTCTGTATGTATGTAAATGTGTACATATATACACACACACATTTACTCTGTGAGGAATGCCTCCCGTAAATATACTGATAAAAAAGGATCTTTAAAGATGTGAAACAAGTGGTGAGGCAGTGCTGAAATGGGGGAAAAAAGAAAGAAAATGGATACGCAAGAAAATGTAAGAAAAGCCTGTTGAAAAGGGAAAGAGAAAGAATTCCATTTCCATTTATTTTTTACTTCTACCTTTGCTAAATACAACTTATCCACTTTATGAGATAAGATATTGAGTTCGCCCTGTTGGGATTCCATCTATCACTCTTGCCAGTTGACGTCTCCAAAAATGCAGCTTAAACTGTTAATCCATTCACTTTAGCAGAATAGTCCTGAGGGCATCAGATTCTGCTGTTGATCAGTGTTGGGTTCCATGGCCCTGACAAGTTGAGCAGATACAGCTGATCAGAGGAGTGTGCTGTCTGAGGCCTCTCATTGCAACAGCAGCAGAAATGAGGCTCATGCAGGTGTCAGATGTTTTCTGTAAAGAGGTTGGCAGTGGACACAAATGCTTCCAGCTGGGCACATTACCAAGCAGGAAAGCCATAATGATTTAATAATTAAATCACATTGGTTTATGATCATTGTTCTTAGTAGGGAATATCATTGCTTTTTGATGATATATTGTGTGAGATGGAATTTTCATGTAAACACTGTTATTTGCGTATATATATAATATATTTACATATATGTATCTCCAAGTCAGAATGACTTACTAAAAGTAATCATCAAAAAAGAGGATGGAATATTGATGTAAAGATGCCAAAGATATCAGAAAATGTAGAAATCATGAAGTTAATATGGCGTTACCCTTGAAAGTCAGATGCATTGTCCTTTATGTGAAAGCAGCAGGAAGAAAGAGAACTACTAGCTGGATCCATTGCTGTTTTGCAATTAGGATTTTGCACCTCGAATTCTCAAGCTATGACATTATTAAGAAAATAGAAGGAATATGTATACTAGTTATATAGAATTAACATTTCACTTCTAAATTAAGAACTTGCTTCCCTACCCTCACTTCGCCTCATAGTGCCTTGTCATGGAGGGGAGGTAGAATGTTGAGAGGGCGAGAGGGAAGAGAAAACATTTTAACTCATAAAAGAGCTTGCAGTCTCAAGGGGCCCTGAGCAGTGGCTCTGGAGCAGGCAAGGACACTGCAGAAGGCATCTCTCTCTCTCTGTCTCTCTTTTGTTACTGTGCTTTGCCTTCCCAGCTTGATAACTTGTTAAGTGTAGCTCTTAGGATCAACCCAGGGTACAAAATTTAGTGGTGAGTTGCAGCGGCAAAGCAAAACATTTCTCCCACTCACCTGCATCCAGAGCCAGCTACATAATTTGCAGGGCCCAGTGCAAAGTGAAAATGTAGTGGCTCCCTCTTCAGCAATCAGGAGAAAGTGCTGTTAAAGGTGCTAAAATATAAAGCTTTGTCCTGTCTTCCACGGTCCCTCTTTCTCTAGACTTGGCATGGTAGTTTTATTTACCATTTAATACCGTTATAAGTTGTAAGAAAAACTAAAATTTAAAATCATTAGCATAATTTTACCAAATTCATCTTTATATTGTGCAATGCCCATTTTAAATGTAAATATAAGAGCATTTAACTTGTATGTGGAATCACCAAAATCACAGTTTGTATTTTGTAGCTTGTACATGAATATATATTTTGTTCTTACCAGAATAGTAGAAATGTTGCACAAAACTAACTCAGCTCTTTTTATTTCACTTCTTAATACATGCACCTTCTACCAATACTCTCTACTTTTGGCTTACTGATATGTAAGGAAGGACTGAAAGGAAAAGAAACCATGAGTCACCCTGTCTCTCCCTGTCCTTCTATGTCATCTATTGCAGTGTAAATGGTTGGCTACTGCAGGGAAGTAAGAGGAGTAAGAAAGGATGTGATAGAGTTCCTTGTTCATTTGTGTTTCTTAGAATGCCATTGCCTTCTTTTGGTGATCAGAGCAAATTCTGGTTCCAGTAGAAGGAATTGCCCCTTGAGGCTGTCAGAACCCCCACCTATTCAGCCTAGATATAACATGCTTCCCTTGTACTCACTTTGAGTTTCACTGAATTCCCACGCGTTGTGGGTCTACTGGAGTTCTGTGCTCCTGGAGGGAAGCATCATGAATGCTGTATGCAAATGGGTCATCTAGGACCTGTGAGCATACATATCGTACTCCGGTCCTTTGCTCACATGCATGCTTCCTTATCTCCTCAGGCTCTAATTATGAAAGCAAGTTCAAAGGTAAAACTATCAAGGATTTCAAGATAGCAATAGCAGAGCATTAAACCAAGTGCAAGATCCTTCAGTGTGGGGCGTCCCGTGTGATTACACAGGTTGTGTGCCCATGAAGCTGGCCCTTTCTGTATCAGGGGAAGCTACTGGGCAGCTGGAGGCCTCCTGCACATGCTATGTATGAAGGAACTCAGTTCACAGCAGGTTGGACACTGCCAATAGTGTGTCCATGCAAAATGGGTTCTTTCTTTAAAACTGATACAATGCACTTATTTCAAACTCAGTTACATTAATATCCTCTTAGAGGCTGTTGCATGTCTTTGAGGGCTCCCAGCTCCACGAGGAGTACTTTTCAGGTGGGCCTTTGAAACCCCAAGGCTACAGCTGGAAGCAGGTAGTCATCATTGACTCAATCTCTCGATATCCCGTATAATTTTGTTTGTTTCTTTGTCTTTCTCCCAGGATTTCCAGCAGGAGAGCTCCAGAAGCCTTTCTTTTGGGGAACAGAATATCCTCGGTAAGTAAATTAGTAAAGAAACCAGTTATGGACAAGTAAGGAAGAACATGCTGCTTTGGCAGAGCACAGAATATAAAGTCAAAAAACCAAAGCTGATGATTGTTCAGCAAAAAGAGGGCATGGAACCTGGTGTGGGTTGGCCTGACTCTCACCATTTTAGGTATTTGTTTTCTCATTCTTGTTCTAAGGTGTGTGACTGAACAGGAAAGCCAACTTATACGTAGACAGCTTTCATTTTTATTTGTTTATTCACTTATATATTGACTCATACTACAAATATTTGGACATTGAAGGATTGTTAGAATTTGAGTTGATGGTGATGGGTCTAAAACCATTCCAAATGTAAGAAACAATGTGAGAAAAGGAAGGGAAAGTGCTTGTAGAATATCAGAGAGTCTAGTGTGGCTGGTCCAAGTGGTATATGAAGGGAAGTAACAGGAAAGAAGGTGGAGGTTTGATATTGGAGGGCTCTGAATGCCAGGTAAGGAGCTTGGGTATTAATAGGCTACAGCTTATTTGCTCAAAAACTTGCAATAGAACATGGGTAGCTATAGGAGTAAGAGTTCTATGTCCTCAGTGAAGCCATCCATCCTCTATTAAGATATCTGCTCAAAGAATAATTATTAAGCATCTTTTAGAAATATGCAGATACTGGAGACATGGTCATCACAGTCTAGTGAGATGGCTTCCCATACGTCCTTCTGTTCTGGATGGATAGCCTCCAGAACCAGTGAATTGATATCCTTTCTGCTCACATCACCTTTGCCCTCCCCTGAGTGTTGGGTCTAATTATGGGACATCAACAAGCAGAATTGTTTCCAGGGGAGAGAATCAGGATTGTAAATGGCCTAAGACAACATTTCCTAAAGTGTGTATTCTTTGAAGTAGTAATAGAGGCAAGTCGTCCTCCCATTCCTTTTACTTGAGAGAATCACAATACTTAGCAGCATAAAAATTCCCAAGAAGTTCTGCAAGAAAGAACCCTATTTAAATGTTTTTAACCCAGAGTTTCCTAAACTCCTCTTTTCCCTATATTTTGGGAAATGCTCGTCTAGAATTCATGACTGAAGAAAAAAAGTTGGAAGACCTTACAAAAAGAACACTTGAGGGAGAACCTCATAACTGTCTTCACATTTTTGAAGGAAAGTTAAGGTGACAGAATGATTTACTATATTCAGGGAGGTCAGCGGTGTTCAGCTAGAGACTACACTAGACCAACAGAAGACATAGGAAAGAGATTCCGGACTAATATTAGGAAGAGATGTTGTATTTAGAACCACCCAAACAGGGAATGGGCTACTTCAGAAAGGAGTGAGCTCCTGGTTATTGGCAATGCCCAAGGAGAAGTCTTAAAACAATTTGAACAGGTTTTTGTAGTGGGGTTTCATGCCTCTGAGAAGGGGTTGAACCAGCTGGGCTTAAAGCTGCTTCCAACTCTAGGATTTTTGTAAATTTCCAATTCAGACGTAGAGTAGCCTTTACTTGATGATCGTGTGAGATCGTGGTTGCTCCAGACAGCAGTACGGTTGTTTTGTTGTTGACAGAAAATCCTGTGTATATATTAAACCCATTGGGTAGTAAGAACAAAAAAGAAACCGAGTAGGTGGAAAAATAGTTGTCTTCTCCATTTTATTTTTGGAAGGGTGGATTTTCTCTGTAGGAGTCTTCTTATTTCTGGCCAGCCAGACACATATTAAAAGGCATACAAGTTTACTTATTTTTATAACATGCTAATTTAAATAATGTCCATTGATAAAATGGGAGATGTGAATTTAGTATTATGAAACCTTATCGTTGTCAGTCTTAGCTGTATAAAATTACTTTTTCTTTGTCTCTTGTCCAAAGGATTGTGATTATGTAACTGAGAATTGGAACTTACAATGATTCAATCATTTTCAGAATTCTCTATTATCTTTTGCAAATAGGAAGCTCATTGGAGCGGTCCCTCTTAGGGGACATTTATTGCAGAGCAGTTCCTCTAAGCTTCCATTGTTCATCCCTTAAATTCATCCAGTCAATAGCATCAACTGTGGGTTGTAGAGGACTGAGTACTATTCTCAGGGCTGAGAGGTCTGGAAAAACGGAATGTTACAGGCTGCACAGTGATAGCTACTGCTGCAAAAATTAGCACTATGTAAAATTACGAGTTGATCCCACACTGCTATGATAGTTCTATGATTGAAATGCATAATTTTACTCTTACTTCTTTAATGAAGGTTTGCAATGATGGAAAAACAGTAGGAAGCATTTTTTCAAATGCAAATTACCTTGCAGGAAAGAAATAACAAAGGAAAGAATTGCCACCAAGGGGAAAAATTAAATCTTACAGCACTTCCTTGGGTATAGTTGAGACAAACAATTAGCATGTTAAGGATCATTATGTCCTGTAATAATATGTTGCTTCAAAAATTCTCCTTCCTTCCACTTATGGGTCCTGTCTATTTGCTGGGTGACTTTGATGTTGCATGTCAGGAACCAACTGTGAAATATTTTTAGCATAATTGCAAATCTCAGGAAGAATCCTCATAACGAGGATTTTAAGTTGTTTGTAATCCTTGTCCACATGTTAAATGACTAAAAGAAGTTACATATAGATCTGTCACTTGCATGAAGTGGTAAAGTTAATTAATGAATTGGTTAAATCTTTGTTGCTTTCTTACTGTGTACTAGGTACAGAGCATTTAGCAGTGATCAAGTAGATAAGGGTTTGGCCTCCATGGAACTTGTAGTTGAGAGAGAAGATCCCAGACACACACGTGTGGAAGCCACTGTATCAATTTCTTCAGATATCATTAATAGGTTCTGTTTCAGTTATCTATTGCTTCGTAACAAAGTGCTGCCACACAGCCACATATTGGCTCATGATTCTACAGTTTGGGCAGGATTCAGCTGAGACGGTTTGTCTGTTCTGTGTACTGTTGGCTGGGGCTGCTCAACTGGGGCCGGAGGATGTAAGATGACTTTGCTCACATGTCTGGTGCCCTAGTTGGGCTGGCTTGCTGGCTGGGGTCTGGCAGGCCTCTCTCTTTAGAAGTCTCTCAACTTTTGACATCTCTTACTTGCTTCACTTGGCCTCTCTCTCTGGGGCTGGTTAGTCCAATTTCTTTACATTACAGCTGACTTCCAAGGTGGCAAAAAATGGAAGCTACAAGGCCTCTCAAGGCCTAAGCCCAGGAGTCACACCCGGCCCCTTCCGCTGCATTCTGTTGGTCACAGCAAGTCCCGAGGCCCATCCAGGTTCAAGGGGAAGGAAATAGATTGCCTCTTGATGGGAGGAGGGGCATATGCATTCAGACAGGTGGAATTGTCAGTGGTCACCTTTGTATGTAAGCTACCTCATGTTCCTTCAGAGGTGAAGAGAAATAATATAACACCTTTTCCGAACCTGGTTAAGGCTTCACAGGCTTTGCCATTCAGTTGTGAGCTTGTCAGTCACAGCAGCAGACAAACGTGACTACCTTTGAAAGCAGAGTGATCCCTTTTAATCTCTGCTTTATTCCTTTTTTATGACTACATTTGGAAAACAATTTAACTTCTAAGTCTATAGTGATTTTTCAACAGATTCTCAGATAAAAAATAAATGGTATGTTTACTGACAGGATCTTTTCAAACCCTGCTGCTGCTTTGGGTGTTTATAAATATAAACTACAGCTGGAGCAGATTTAGAATCATAGAAGCCTTAGGGCTGGAAGGGACTTGAGAACCCATCTCTTTCACATCCCTGATTTCACAAGGTAGGATGCTAAGGCCCATACATGAACATAATGAAAATGTTAGAATTTATATTTTTCTTTGTCCATTTCAATGAGAAGGGTGTGTTTACAGTTTTGTGAGTGTGGTTATTAGATTGTTATTACCATGGTTACTAGAAAACAGATTATCATGGCTTTTCATTGAAAAAAATTAAAGGATTATGCTCTGAGATTCATGATTGTAATTTTCTCCAAATTATATATTTATGCCATAGATCTCTGAGTTATGGTGCTATAGGAGTAATTGTTGGACATGAATTTACACATGGATTTGATAATAATGGTAAGTACTGGTTCATTGTATAAGCTGCTGCTTTTATGATAATGTTGACTATATGGATGTTAATTGTTGCTATTATCATTGCATAGTGGCATCCTCATAGATTGAAGATTATCCAAGGCAGTATGATTGCTGATTGAAAACTTTTCGCCATGTCTTGCTGTGATGCTTGCAATAAATAAATAATTGTTCCCATTGGTGATGGGGTAGAATGAAAAAAAGACCTTGTAATTTCAATTAAATTAGCTTTGCATTTAGATCAGGATTGCTGTGCTGCCACCATGGTTATAGGAATTGCTTTATAGCTTCTCCCCTTTGTCTTGATTTCTTTATTCACCATCTTGAGATGCTTTCCCTGGAGGTGTGAGCTCTGCTCCTAAGATGATTATACATGCTGCCAAGTTAGGACTCAGCGAGTTAGGACTCTGCAGCTTGGCTGACTGGTTCCTTTATACTATTTCAAGGATTATGCAATGCTTAATCTCTATTTTTCTCTATGCTGGCATATATTCAGAATTTTTTTAAAAGGCTGTGCTTTCCTAATAATGCATAATCTAGAATATACTGTGTATCCTGATGACATTTAAGCAAAAGGAAAGAGCAGAATATGGCATAAACTAAAGAAATGATTGCCCTTTGAGAATCATCATCATTTTTAATCAGCATTCCTTCCTCCTCTAACTTTGGAGTATTATTGGAAATCCACATGAAATCCCTGAAACTTATGAATTAGCAGCAAATTATGATCACACCCACATCCATGCAATGAGTTACAGGCAGACTCAGGAACCCGGCTGGCCCAAGGCAAGGCAACATTGTATATGTTCTTTCATGTCTGTAGTCTCCAACATTCTTTCCTGGATGCCTACCCCAGGGCCAGAGACCCTTTTCGTTCTTCTCTTTCTGGACAATTCTTCCTGTACTCACACCAGCCATTCCTTAATCGCTTAGGTTTTTTGTTCCCCTGATCTCCACTCCCTGTTAAAATGTAGCTGCCTTGTAGTCCTCTGAATCCCCAGAGCCTCACTTTCTGTCTTTGCATGTTTGGTTTATCTGAGAGGAGAGTCTTAGCTAAGAAACAAAAGCCAGTAGTGATCTCTTGGTTCTGGCCTTTCTTCCTTAGGAAATATAAGTACAGTTCTCCCCCAGAATCTTCTGGAGGCCTTCTGGATTCTTTCTCAAGGGACAGAATTTAATGATGGCAATTTCACTCTGTAACCAATACTTAGAACAGTGCGATGCAGATATAAGTATATGCCCAGTAACTATTTAATGATTGGTTGGTTAGTGGGTGGAGGACAGTGACTCCATACTCTCCTAGGGGGTGGTGGTAGTGGCATCTGACCTTGCTGAAGAGCTTTGGATTGTTCCAGTTAACAGCTTTGCTTAGAGGACTTTCTTGTAAGTCCAATGAAGAGTTCTCTGCATAATTAAATTTAAACCAATAGTAATCTTGAGTATAGAAGATAGTTCAGATACACAGATACACTCAAACTTCTTTTTTTGAAGGGTGTAGAGAAAACGAAGAGTGAGCCTGTAGCAAAAAAGCATGTATAACTAATCTTTTTTTTCCCATTATGTTTTGGAGATTTCCATTCTTGTTCCAAGTTCTCTTTTTAGAGCAACTTTCCTTGTCAAAGCGGGACAGATGGGCCTTCCATCCACACTGGTGGCTGTGGAATGATTCATAACAGAGGTTTTATGTGTCTCTCGGCTCCTGGCAACTTGGAAGAAACACGTTGCTATAAGGCTGAGTCAGGGGCTGTGGTCGCAGGGTGTGAATGACTCACCCAGGCTGTTCCTATGGATCATTTGGAATTTCACTGGTAGTGGTGCTCTGGCTCCCTCCATGGGCTTTCTGAATGAAGCCATTTCATTTCATAATCCAGAGAACATTTGAGGTCAGATCAGGTGAAAACAAAGAATCCAAGATTGGTTAAGAATGGTTCATGCCATAAGTTAATGAATCTTATTTTTAAAATACTCTTTGTTAACTTAGAAGGAAAGAACTTCTCAAACCTCTTTCTCCTTTCCTCCCTTTTTACAATGAACCTGTGACACTGGAGAGAAGGCAGGAGCTGCTCCCAAGAGTGGTCCCTGCTGCTGGGGCTGCTTTTTCAAGGCTTATGGAAGTGAGGGAAAGGGAAGATGAAGAAATTAGTTTCCATAAATAATACAAATATCTTTTCACTTTACTTTTTGCTAGGTAGAAAATATGATAAAAATGGAAACCTGGATCCTTGGTGGTCTGTTGACTCAGAAGAAAAGTTTAAAGAAAAAACAAAGTGCATGGTTAACCAGTATAGCAACTATTATTGGAAGAAAGCTGGCTTAAATGTGAGTACAATTGTGGTGAAGGGGGCATCTTTTGGGTCATTTTTCCTCGTTTGGACATTAGCTTGCCTCTGAACATGGGTTCTCAAAGTGTGGTTCCCAGGCCAACAACACCAGCCCTGCAGGGAACTTGTGGAAATGCAACTTCTTGAGTCTTACTCCAGACCTACTGACCCAGAATCTCAGAGGGGTGGGGGAGGTTGGGCTAGTAGTCTGGCAGTCTGTCTTTTCACAAGCCTTCCGGTGATTCTGATACAAGCTAAAGTTTGAGAATCACAGCCTAAACATTAGTTTGTTTTCCTAGATTCAGATTAATGTAGAAAATCCTGTAGCAAAGATAAACAATAAAATTCTTGTAAATCTACATCCATATGATTAAAAAAATTTTCCTTCAAACTACTGCTTAAGTTTAGTTAATAGAAGTAAAACTTCACTAATTTGAACTAATGACTCTGAATTGGCTAAGAGTTCTTAGCTATAGAAATTTGAACAAAAGAAATATGCTTGTAAAATGTTTATTTTCTATTATATATACATATATAAATTTACATAAAGGCACAAATGAGATCTCATGCATGCTGTTTGTGTGTGTGAAGTTTTGTTCCTTTTCTTTTTATGTCTTTACCTCCCCCTTTCCTTCTCATCAGTCTTATCTTCCCTACCTGGAATCTATCTTAATCACCCTGATACTTTTTCCAATGCTCATGTAGAGATACACACACACACATACACACACGCGTCCTTTTAGTTCATAGTTTTCAGTGGCTGCCTAAAAGTCCACAGTGTGACTATAATGTCCTCAACTAACCTCTTGTTGAGGGGTTATATTTTCTCTCCAATTATTTTTCCACAATAAATGCTGCTGCAATAAACACTCTTATTATGTGCATATTCTTTTTTTCCCTATAGGATAGATTCCTACTGTCACCAACAAATTATAATATTTCATATTCCCACCAGTGATGTATGAAAGATCATTTATCTCTTGAGTTATTTTCTTGTCAATTTATGAGAACTTTTTTTAATATTATGGATGTTCAGATTTTATCGATCATTCACATTATAGTATTTCCCCCTGATATATTACTCATCCGTTAGTCTTTGTATATGGTGTCTTTTGACATATAAAAATTAAGCATTTCTGTATAGTCAAAGATACCTATCTCTCAAAAAGTAGTTTCTGCATTTCCGTTCTACATCACATATGTAGTCTCCCAGCCTTTCCGGGGAGGTTTTTGTTGTTTTGTTATTTTACATTTATGGAATGTACGTGAAACTTATTTTTCTGTGGAGTTTAATATGAGAGTTCACACTTATTTTCTTCCAAACGATAGCCAGTTGACCCAGCATCATTGATTAAAAGACATTTTTTTCTCACTGAATTGAATGTTTGTCAAATATTAGAATCTCATATATGCTGAGATAAATTTCTAGATTATATATTTTATTCTGCTGATTTCTTTGTTGATTTCTATACCCCTGCCGTATTACTGTGGCTGTATGGATTGTTCTGGTATCTGTTAATATAAGCTCTTCCTCACTGTTCTTTTATATACTTGGCCATTCTCAGACAAATATACTTCTATATATGCTCAAAGATCATTTTACCCATTCTGCCCCCCTGGCCTCCACCCGTGCAAAGAAAATGCCTTTGGGATTCTGAGTTAAATCACATTAAATGTATGGAATTTACATTTTTTTAATATAATCTTCTTGTTCAAGAACATGGTATGCCTTTCCATCTGTTTGGTTTGTTTTAGGTTTCCAAATGCAATTTTATGATTTTCTCTATATAGTTTATCTCCTGTACATTTTTTTAACTTCTTTTTCCTTTTCCTTATTTTGCTGGTTTGGTCAGGTTAGTTTTTATGCCTTTCACCCACTATTAATTTTTTCTGGTAGTTTTCCATTGCGTTTCCTATCCCTGCTTTCATAATTATAAGACACAGATTTCTCTCATTATATTTGACAATAAGAAACCAATAATGAAGAATTGTTGGTAGGTTATGGATCTGCAGGAAGACCTTCCTTTAAAACACACATGTACACACTGTAGGCTTCTAATTCATCTGGTCAAGGGCACAACACCTAAGAGAAGCGAGGACCACACAGAACTGGAGTAGATCCCTGTATCTTCAGGTGGTTTCCCCAGGGTCTCTTGGTCCCTTAACTAAGCATGTACTCCATCCTGATATCTTACTGGGGCTGGGAAAGCACCCAAATCCTTGCTATGCCTTAAGTCTATTGTACTTGGGGTTTATTTCACCATCGCAGAAGAAGTTAGGTAAAAATCCATGCACTTTAAAAGGGAATGTTTATAAACACTGACTTGGTCCTCCTGGTTCTTTTTTTTCCCTAAAGATTGGCACCTGAGCTAACAACTGTTGCCAATCTTCTTCTTTTTTTTTTTTCCTCTGCTTTTTCTCCCTCAATTCCCCCAGTACATAGTTGTATATTTTTAGTTGTGGGTCCTCCTAGTTGTGGCATGTGGGACGCCGCCTCAACATGGCCTAAGGAGTGGTGCCATGTCCGTGCCCAGGATCCTAACCAGTGAAACCCTGGGCCGCCGAAGGTGGAGCGTGTGAACTTAACCACTCGGTCATGGGACCAGCCCCTCTCCTGGTTCTTAAACCATATTCAGCACAAGGGAGACCGCACCTTATCCAGGTGGGGAAACCAGAGTCTGTATCCTTGAATAGCGTCTCTAGCTCTTTCATCAATGTCCTGGAAAGCCATTTTGCTGCCCATATTTTGCTTTTTATATCTACAACTGTGTCACGAGAAGAACTAAAATGGGTGCCTCTGTGTATTTGTATTTAATTCAGGGGTTATCACATTGTAAAAACCCATCTAGAATACATGTTGCTTCAAGAAAAGCATAGGGGAAGGGTTCTAGAGTCAGACAAAGGTCCAAATATTGGTTCAACCAATTACAAGTTTTTTGAACTTGGGCAAGTTACTTAACATTCCTAAGTCTCAGAGTCTTCATCTGTGAAATGGGTAACTATTTCTGAACTCATTAATTTATTGTAAGAATTACGTGACTGAAATAATATAAAGCAACAGCACAATGCCTGACATACATAAGTGCTCAACAAGTTGTAGTTAATATTCCTAATACTTTGTGACATACTCATAGGTATGCCATCCCACGGGAAAACAAAGCCAAAGACTTTGGGACTGAAAAAAACCCAAGAAACAATAGAAGAGCAGTTTTCTTGAAGGAAGGGAATGCATATTTCCTAGTGATTATTATATGCAGGCATCAGAGTTAGACTTTTCACTTACTTGAAACAAATTTCATTGTCATACTGGTCCTGAAAGGTGTACATATTACTAGCCTATTTTACATATGAGGAAACTGAGGCTCAAAGAGATTTAAACTCATGGTAGAGTCTAGATTAGGGCTTAGATTGGCATGACTCCAAAATCCATACTCTTCCCCCCATATCATGCTCTGGTTCTCCTACTTTAAGTTCATTTTATACCTAGGCGATGTGTTTTGGGGGCTATTCTACAACGTTCATTTTGGCCAAAGTGTCAGATATTGAAACTGAATTCTGGCAAATGTGTACCTTTGTCACAAGGACGATAGAAAAGGCATGCCTGTCTCAGCATAAATCCACTCAACCATCAGAAAACAGCTTCATTCTCATTCCCAGAGGAGAGGGGATGGCTTCCTTTGTGGATATAAAGGGCCACGCTTTATTTTTCTGGCTCCTTTTGTGGAGGCCAGTCATCTGTGCCTGAATCCTTCTTTGCAGTGAATTGGGGGGAGCTCTGATGGAGCGCCACAGAAGCAGACTGTTAGCAGCTGTTGAGTCCTGAGGGAAACCTAGGGCCGTATGGTCTACTGAGGCGGTCCAGAGTGGGAAGAGCCAGAGGGGTGAGGCTACTCCCCAAACCTCTAATTTAGATAAAGCTTAGAGGAACAAGGAAGGAGATTAAATTCGAGCATGAGTGGATATACATAGAAGCACCAGAGTCAGGAGGAGTTGAGACTCAAGAAGGTAGCATATTATGGAGCAGAGGGTCTGGAGACAGACTGCTTGGGTTTGAATCCCTGTGAAGTGTGGGCAGTTCACTTAATAACTGTGTCTTAGGTCAGGTTCACTAGAAGCAGAGCCCAAGAAGGGAATTTTTAGGTGAGTGATTTATTACAGAAGTAGTTTCAGGAGAGACCTGTAAGGCGATGAGGAAAACCTGTTGGTTTGAGAAGTTTAGCCTCAGCCTTTTCCCACAGAGGGTTCTGGAGCCTGAATTGCTCTATGGAAATTGTTCAGCCCAGAGTAAGGGGCTGGGCTGTGCTAACCACACGTCAGTTACTGAGAGGTGGGGGGATCACCTCCCGGGAATCTCCAGGTAAGGCAGCTCCTATAAGCTAAGACTAATCTTCCTGAGCTGGTAGCAGTTGCAGGAATGGGTGCACAGTCCTGGTAGAAAAGGGGATCTGGTGCGGCACCAACGACATCTGCTGCACACTCTGAGCTTTAGATCCATTGTTTGTTAAGCAAGGATGGTGATAATAGCACTTAACCCTGTAGGACTGTAATGAAAGAAAGAATGTATATGAAGCAGGAGTGGTAACGTTTTTGGGACTGAAGCTAGTTGGGTCCTGGGTGATTACAGAGATTAATGTTTTCTGAAGATTTGTTTTTACTTGTTGGTATTGCTTGATACCTGGGTGATTGGGCTAGCTTGAAAGGAAAGAGTTGGTAGGATCCATGGCTTGAAAGTTTAGAGCAGGGTGTATTCATTTCCTGTTGCTGCTATAACAAATCATCACGAATTTAGTGACTCGAAAGAACAGAAATTTATTATTTTACAGTCCTGTATGTCTGACTCAGGTCTCAGTGGGCTAAAATCAAGGTGTCAGCAGGGCTGCTTTCCTTTCTAACTGTTCTGGGGGAGAGTCTGTTTCCTCACCTTTTCTAGCTTTCAGAGACTGCCCACATCCTTGGCTCCTGGCGCCTTCCATCTTCAAAGCCAGTAATGACTGGTCCAGTCTTCTCACTTTGCATCACCCTGACACACTCACTCTCCTGACTTCCTTTTCCTCTATTTATATGGACCCTTGTCATTACATTGGACCCAGCTGGATAATGCAGGTTCCCTCTCAAGATCCTTAACTTAATCATAATTTAAAAGTCCCTTTTGCCACATAAGGTAACATTTTCATAGTTTCCAGGGATTAGGACATAGACATTTTTGGAGGGGAGCATTATTCTGCCTTCTTTCTGTGTGGGGATTGGCAAACTTTTTCTGTTAAGGGCCAGATAGTAAATAATTTAGGCTTTGTGGGCTGTAAGGTCTCTTGCATTTATTCAACTCTGCCACTGTAGTAAGAGAACAGCCATAGACAAAATGTACACGAAAGGGTGTGGTTGTGTGCCAATAAAACTTGATTTATGGACACTGAAATTTGAACTTCATATAATTTTCACATGCCACAAAATATTATCCTTCTTTCTATTTTTCCCCCAACCATTGAAAAATGTAAAATCCAGTCTTACCTTGCAGCCTGTACAAAAATAAGTGGCAAGTTAGGTTTTGCCTTGTAGACTGTATTGGTTTAGAATATTTTTCATCCTAGCCTATTTAAGGGTTTAAGTTAAAAACAATCTTCAGATGCTTGGAAGAATTTCTTCACCATGCTTGGCTGGTTGTCATACATGTTGCAGACCTTGACCTTGTGGTCTGTGCTACTTCTGTTTGATTTTTGTTCCCCGTGAGAACTACCCTCTTTTTAATTTTTCATGGAAATTACTGAAGATCACATGGTGCTGGTTGGTCTTGAAATATTGTTCCTATGTGGATGGTAGATTTTTGGAAACACAAGTACACTGGAAAGAATTCTCAAATTATGTGAATTAATCAGAGAAAGTAATCTGTATATTGACATTTCTATTTTTACCCCATTAAACCAGAGTCACTCAGAATATTCTTAACATTTTATTGGAACTGGCTAAATTGGTGAGAATAAAGAGGTGGGTAAGAAAGAAATGTGTAGCATAATAAAATAGAAATTATTATATTCAGGAGCACCTTGCTGGGGTTAGTTTGCCATCTCACAATATATTATGATTACTTCTGTTTTATTGAATGTAATTTTCTCTTTAAAATATGGCATTTTTTCTTGCTATCATATTTATGCCTCTTGCTGAATGATAGTTGGCTGTGAAACACTCTGTTTTTCTTTTTCTCTTTGTTAGGTGAAGGGGAAGAGGACCCTGGGAGAAAATATTGCTGATAATGGAGGACTGCGGGAAGCTTTTAGGGTATGCACTGCAACATTTGCTGTGATTTTAAAAATGAAGCTATAAAACACCATATTGGGTGTACCTCAATTTAGAGACAGACATGTTCTTGAGGAGTTAGATTTCTGTAAATTCTGTGAATTTCTGTAAATAGAATTATATTTCCCCATTGACTCTATTATACTCTACTATATGACTAGAGCGGCAGTTCTTTCTTTTTTGGGGGGGGGGGTGTAAAGTCACCCTGAAGAATAATATTTGTTATTAAGAATCATGTATTTAAAGGATAGTTTTCAAAAGATACATTCACAATAATATCAAAGCATGCTACAGAAATCTCCTTGGGGCTAGGTTCATATGAGTTTTCCTTGAGTACACTCTCTCTATAGCCCTTCTCATAAGTTTCTCTTAAAATACCAAACTTCTAAATTATGGCCTGAGGCTAGTGGTTCTCATATAGTGGGCCAGGTAAGAGTCCATAATAATGTTTTCATCATCCACTGGTCTGTGGTTAAACGAGAAACATAAGGATTATGTGGAAAGATTTTCATAAAGCTAAATGCATTCAATGTAAAGACCAGGCTGTTATTCTGAGGTTGTATTCTTCCTATATTCTAGTTAAAATATACTTTATTTTATAAAATCATGGTGATTGAAGATGATAGTTTTCCCTCTTACTTGGCAAAGTGAAAAATTGGCAATATGTTGACCCCTAAATTTATTTCCATAGGCCTTGCTATTGTGTTAGATTTGTTTGTTCCCTGGTAGGAATAGAAAGAACAGCTTTTGTGTGTGTGTGGGGTGGGGGGAGGGTGGGGAGCAGTTATTTAACAAGTGAATGCTTTGACCCAGATGCTTTGGTATCTATTGAGTGTAAGGTCTTTCTGCAGGTAAGCCAGCCTCACTGTTGAGCAATATGACATTGATTTGCATTTCCAGGTGTTTGTTTTCTTAAAAGAAAACTTGACAGGATGCATTTTGCACATGGTGGAGGACATATTTAATATTTCTGCTCTGGATGAGAGAAGAGAAAAGCCATCACGGCAGAGGATCATCTATTCTGCTTCTCTCACCAGGCTTACAGGAAATGGATAAATGACAAGAGGCAGGGAGTTGAGGAGCCTCTCCTACCAGGCATCGCATTCACCAACAACCAGCTCTTCTTCCTGAGTTATGCTCACGTGAGTAGACCAAGGAAGGGCCATCAAAGATAAAATGTGGGACTTGGGCTTGCTCCCTTGATAAAAGGTTTGGGACAAAAGTTTAATGGCATAACTTTGATTTTCACTGAAATTTTATCTTGCTGCTTATCTTCAGGACAAGTTTCACCTTCTTAATGTTCTATGGGACATAGTTAATTACTAATTGGTCAAGTTTTATTGATATTTTTAATCAAGTGGGTTACCAGCCCTGTGGTGACTCACTTGATATTTCTTTAATATATCCTGACTTAATGTATTTGATGCTATTTGTAACCATTTCTAGTGACTCGTTATTTGGCTTCCATGGTCCTGCCCTTTCCTGCATTCCTCTTTCTCCTTTGCCTCATTTGTTGACTTTGTCCTATCACTCTCAATCTGCGGGGGACCCTCAAAGCTATGTTCCCAACTGTCAAATGAATATGTGAAGACTACTAGAGCTGAAAAAAGCAACAACAAAGGCAAGGGGAGTCATGTCACTCTTTTGTGAGTTTAGTGGGCTCTCAGCAGAAATTGAAAGAAGACATGCACTAAATAAGGCACAGTTCTGAGTTCGAGTCTCTGGCCAATGAAGCAAGTGCCAATTCTTCTTTGTTATTTGTTATCGCACTGGTTTATGTTGCAGATGTGTAGGCCTCATTTTCAAAGAGGTCAGGGATAGGTTGATGAAGGTTCTAATACATGGCCTCACAGTGGGCAAATGTGTCTGTATGCTCAAAACTAGACAAAAGTTTTCATTAGTACAACCCTTTGTTCCTCAGTCTTTGCATTCACTCCTCAGTAAGCTCATCCATTCCCATGTCTTCTTTGGCTGACTCTGGTTAAAGGATTCTCACCTGTCTGGGGTCTTTTATTTCTTCAGCTGACATGACAACACTAAATAAATGATCACTTATTAATATGACATCAACAAAACTGGAGTCATCAACAAAATGACTTTTCTTTTTAGTTTTTCCATTTCTGTCAATACACCCCCAGTCTTTGGGTCTTCCTGGTTAGAAAACCTGGATTCTTAGGTCTTATCTATCTTCATTTTTATGACACCTGTCCCAAAAGCTAGATGATTTCATCATTTTAACTGCTCTTCAGATTCCACCTCTTTTTCTCCCTCTTACCCTTCTCGCATCTATAGGCTAAGCCTTGATCTCTTCTCTTCTGGATCATCCCAACAGCCTTATGGCATGTTTTCCTGACTTTGGCATCTTTCCACCACTGTCTGTCTTACATGCTACTGAAATACCACTTTTATTTTGTTATTCACCTGCTGAAGGAACTGCAGGGGCTCCCAAGTGCCTACCTCATTGAGACCAAACACCTCCAGCTGGCTTTCAAAGTTCTTCTCAGTCTTACACAACTCTACCCAACCAGCTCTGAATTCCCACAGCTCCACCAGACTCACCCTTAACCAGGCGGGTGTCCTCACTTCTCCCCCACAATGTCATGCTCATTACTGTCTCTGTGGCTTTGCTTTTGATCTTCCTTCTATAATGTGACCCCCTTCCTACTCCTCACCCTCGGCTTATTCAGTCTCATCTTCATCTTTCAGTATCCATGTTGAGTTCCACTTCCTTCACATCTTCCACAAACTTCCCCAAGGACTCCATTTCTCTCTTTCTTTTTCTTTTTTTAACTTTCCAACTCCTTTACACTTACCTTCATCACCAGGCAGTTGAGTACTTAATTGTTCTCAAAATGTTGAAGACTTTTAGTTTTATTTCCATAGCTAATCTTCTGGATCCTTACACTTCATGTGTATCTCCATAGCATCCAGCAAAGATGCTGGGTATATTGAAGATGCTTGACATTTTTAGGTGAATTGCTTGAAAAGGATAAGACTAATAGTTCAATTAAGGAGACTTTCTTTTGGGTCAGTACTGGGTCAGATATCTAAAGTAAGCACACACAATATAGTTAGAACTTTCTAGAGCAGGAGTTGGCAAACTAGGACTCATGGGCCAAATATGGCCTACTGTCTGTTTTTGTAAATACTGTTTTATTGGAAAACGGCCACACTCTTTCCTTTGCGTATTGTCTGTGGCTGGTTTTGTGCTACAACAGCAGAGTTGAGTAGTTGCGATGGAGACCTTATGATCTGAAAGGCCTAAAATATTTACTGTCTGTCCCCTTACAGAAAAGGTTTGCTGACCCCTACTCTAGAGGACAAAGTACAAGGTCCATCACTTCTTACCTAGGCTTTACTTACTTAGAGTCCATCCATCCTGGTACATCCTAGTCCGCAATATCGCTTTGTAGATGAAGTAACCTAACTGGTAGCAACATATTACAGTCATAATTTTGAAATGTCTCCAAATAAAATTCCAAACCATATCTAATTTATTTTAAACTAAAGAGATTTAGGGAAAAATGGCAAGCTATTTTATATCACTAATGAGAAATTTATCTTGGAGCTTTTCCTACTGCCGGGTTGAGGAGATTTTCAACCCTTTGCACATTGGAATGAGTCTGGTTATAGGGAGTAAAATTATTTTCTCTCCTGAGGAGGTACTAGGAAAATAGTAACAACTGTAATGCGTTTTCAGAAATCTCTTAAATGATATATGCAGCAAAGATAGTACTATATAGTGATGTAAGAATATAAGAAGAAATAACATAAGAAAAAATGAGGTAAAATCGAATGCCAGAAATGTCACATTAGCTAGCTTCTGAGGAAATTAAGGAATCACATTATAAAAACATCTTCAAAGTCAAATTGGGAACCACAGTGACAGACAGTTTATAACTATCTTCATCAAAAGCAATAGCATCACCTCACCTTTCCTGCTTCCTCTGTCCCTGTAGTTTCTGTGACCTGTCAATTCTTCCCTCAGATATTCTTCATGTCCTTCCACTTCTCTCCATTCCCATTTCTACGTATTTAGTGGACATTCATTAAGAATCTTCATGCTGCCCATAAATAATCTTCTAACTAGTCTCTTATTTCCTCCTCCTGCTATATACCCCTGCCAGATAAGTCTTTTAAAAATAGGGATTTTATAATTTTCCTGCTCAAAAACAATGTTTAAATATAGTTTAAACACTTTAGCCTGTTGCTCAGGACTTCAGAAATCTGGCAGCATCCTCTCTCACCCCTGGTCTCTCATTCCTGCCCATTATACACCACACAGTCAGCCAAGCTGAGTGTCTTGCTTTTTTTCTCAAATATGTCTTTGCTTCTGTTTTCTTTTCCACTTGGAATTCCCCACATCATATTCATGTGCCCTGGTTCTGTTCATACTTCAAGACTATATCATTTTTCAAGACATGCTTCAGGTCAGGATTAAGTAAGTTATGGTACAGAAACAAACAATGCAAGGAAAGTTTCTTTCATGTTCCTGCTCTATGTCCAACATGGGTCAGCAGTGGGGCTGTGCTCATAGTTATTACTGAAGGACCTGGGTTTTAGAGTCTCTATCTTGGTATACGCTCCCATGGTCACCACAGGGATAGGAAAGAAATGTGGACTGGTCCTTAATGTAGCATCTTAAATTGTTCTTAAGGCTCTTAAAGCTTCTGCCAGGAGGTGATTTTTAAAGCATCCTCCAGGAGGCGATATAGATTACTTCTGCTTGCTTTTCATTCGTTAGAGCAAGTCATATAGCCATGCCTAACTTCAGAGGAGATGGAGAAATGTCCTCCTATCCAAGGCCTGGACTAAGGTGAGGCAAGCAAGGCCCCCAGGGTGCAAAATACTAACTTCTCATGACCATACTCAATAATGATGGTTGGTTCATTTTATTGATTCAAATGAGTATGGTTAAATTTGATAAGGGCTATTCCAAGCATTTTAGTAATTGAATGAATATATTGGTTGATTCCTGGGCACATACACTCTTCTCTTGATTTAAAGCATTTGTCTGGAAACCATAATTTACTCACATTGTGGAATTGTCCACAATGATAAAACCTTCTACTCTGGGGATTAGAACAATAGATGTTACTACTGACCAAGGTTTTATCTGATCTACTAAAACTGTTTGTCATCCATGGATTCTAAAATTACTCTACAGTATAATTTGGAGCAGTTAAGGCAGTAGCAAATGTGTAATTGGAAGGGAAACGTATTTATTGAGATGCTTTTCTCTTCTAGGTGAGGTGCAATTCCTATAGACCAGAAGCTGCCCGGGAACAAGTCCAAATTGGTGCTCACAGCCCCCCTCAGTTCAGGTAAATGGGCAACATTAGTTTTTAACTGTGCGTCTCTCCACCTCCTCCGCTTTCCAGCCATCCCAGTGCTCTAACAAATAGGTGATCTGAACAAAAGCCTGAATTGTGAACAGTGTGATATCTACATTTTACAGACACAAAAAGAAAAGTCTGGCCAAACAGAAACTAAGCATCTTTTCTTTCATTAGTAGGAAGCTGGTTTAATCAGCATCCTCTCAACTATATTTCTCTGGTGAGCACTTGTACCCACCTCTAGTCTAGTGCTGTGTCAAGAGATCCATGAGATTGTGCAAGACTCCAAAGGGAATTTAGAATCCAAATCATAGCTTTAATATTGATTTCCATTTATTATCTTCCAATTTTTGAAAGGCAGAAATCCACGGGTGCCAAGATTAGCCCTGAGCTAACCTCTGCCACCAATCCTCCTCTTTTTGCTGAGGAAGCCTGGCACTGAGCTAACATCCGTGCCCATCTTCCTCTACTTTTTGTGGGACACCTGCCACAGCATGGCTTGACAAGTGGTGCATAGGTCCACACCTGGGATCTGAACCAGTGAACCCCGGGCCACTGAAGCGGAACATGCAAACTTACCTGCTGCGCCACTGGGCTGGCCCCTTAATTTATTTTTAGGTATGCTTTTTGGTGAGGAAGATTGGCCCTGAGCTAACATCTGTCGCCAATCTTGCTCTTTAGTTTTTTTCTCCCCAAAGTCCCAGTTAATAGTTGTATATCCTAGTTGTAAGTCCTCCTAGTTCTTCTATGTGGGATGCGGCCATAGCATGGCTTGATGAGCAGTGTGTAGGTCTGTGCCCAGGATCTGAACTGGCAAACCCTGGACTGCTGAAGTGTAGCATGTGAACTTAATCAGTATGCCACCGGGCTGGGCCCAACCACTTAATTTTTTGTCTGGGCCAAAAACGTCTCTATTTTCTTAGACAAGAAAAAGATCTTATGTACTGTGCCTTAAAATACCTAGAGCTCTGGTTTATTTTATGTTGTAGAATATCCTATTTAATGCCTCTTGTTCTTTCATGCAGCCAACCAACAGACATGAAGGAGTGCCCACTTTCTGAATAGCTCTGAACACATAGAAGGATATATGGTGATATTTAGCTGTTATAATTCATATTTAGAGTCAAAAGCTCTACATTTTGGCTTTTAGTTTGTATCATATTTTGAAACAATTGCTTATATATGAAGGGAAAAGGATTATGAATTACAATCTTATTTAATTATCAGAATATATAAAATATTAAGTAAAAATAAAATTAAGGTTAATATTACTTACCATGTGCTAAGTTTCCAGCAGAGTTTGAGGGAAATTTTCTGTAGTAGGGTTCAGAGAATTATAGTGGCAAAACCAAGAAATCACAGTAATTTATATTTATTCATTCTTTTCTTAGAACATATTATATCTGGATATCTTTATATTTAATGTTTAAATGAATCTATTAGCGTATTGCAAGAAATTCATATAAAATTTCTCCTATATTTTAAAATCTTATTCCTAAAACCTTGCCTTAGAAATGCTTCAGAAATTGACTGTAAATTACCCAATAGCATAAAATCTAATCACTGTGTTAGAAATTCTCCCCCACTGGGCTAAACCGTCAAGAATGGTGACAGCCTCTAATGGACTAAAATGTGCTCCCACTGACAAATGGTGCAGATGAAACCACACAGTAGATTAATTACTCAACAGATAAGTTTTTAGAAACTAATTTTCTTTTACTAACTAGTTGCCTGTAATGTTGGATTTTAGCTGATAATTTGCAGGGAATACTTACTAATTATCAGCTCAATTCTATCTTTAACACTTGCCCATGGTGAATCACACTGTAAAATATGCATCCCTGTCCATATATCCCAGCTAAAACACAGGAGGTTGTGGGGACTTTTGGGATACAGGCCATTACATTCATTCAAATGCCCATAGGTAACAAAGTCATTAGGGAAGAAATAGTGACTGAGAATGCTGAGTCTCTGGTCAACCCTTTGAACATACAATTGAGTAAGAAATAGATGAGGAGGGGAGTTTTTTTGCTGGCGTGTTAGTGATGTCTGCAGTAACTATAGATTTTGAGTGCAGCAGAAATCACACAATGGAAATACCACTTCCTAAAGGCAGTTACAATAAAAGTGCTGAGTAGGAATCTGAGGTCTTTACTGAATACTTCTAAGAACACCAGATTTTGGAGCTAACTCCAGTAGACCATTACTCATCAATAACAACTAGACACCGTTCATTAGTTTATTGTTGCATGAACCAAATTCTGGGTAAATGTGAGCCTTCAAACATAATAGGAATTTAGAGACTCCAATTCAATCAATGTAGATTGAATGAGTTCTTTAAAGATAGCAACAACATAGATGAAATTTACAGACATATATTGAATGAAGGAAATCAGAGACAAAAGTGCACACTGTGTGATTCCATTCATATGAAGTTCAAAAACAGGCAAAACTAATCTATGGTGATAGAGGTCAGACACTATAGTAGTTATCCTGGGAGGTACTACTGGTAGGGCACACAAGGGAACCTTCTAGGTGCTGGAAATATCCCATGTCTTGATCTGGGTGGTAGTAACCTGGTTGTATACACACGAAAAAATTGATAAGCTTTACATTTAAAATGTGTGCACTTTATATCAGCTATACCTTCCATAAAAATTTTAATTAAAAGAATAGAAAAGCTGGCCACCGGCCCCGTGGCCTTGTGGTTAAGTTTGGCATGCTCCACTTTGGTGGCCTGGGTTTGGTTCCTGGGCACAGACTTACACTCAGTGGCGGCCATGCTGAGGCAGTGACCTGCATAGAAAATAGAGGAGATTGGCACAGATGTTAGCTCAGGGTGAATCTTCCTTGAGCAAAAAGAGGAATATTGGTGACAGATGTTAGCTCAGGGCGAATCTTCCTCAGCAAAAAGAAAAAAAAAATAGAAAAGCTAAGTATTGGTAACTCTTACAGTTTATAGGAATTTGTAAATTTATAGGAATATACAATCCTGTATATAATTTATAAGAATTGTAAATCCTACAGTTTATAGGAATTTGAAGATATTTGGAAGATTAATAGGAGCATTTGTCTGGCGTTCAGGAGGTGCTGGTTTTTAGTCTCAGCTCTGTTAATTTCTTTGGAAATTTACTTAACCATTTTGGCCTTCCGTTATCTTCCCTGTAAACAGATTAAATGAATGCAGCATCCCTTCGAGCAATATGCTGCTACAGTTTTATCTAGAACCTGTTGATATGTAAGAATGAAATGACATGGGCTTTGACATATCTTTTTCAGGGTCAATGGTGCAGTTAGCAACTTTGAAGAATTCCAGAAAGCTTTTAACTGTCCATCCAATTCCACGATGAACAGAGGCATGGACTCCTGCCGACTCTGGTAGCTGGACTGCTGGTTTATGCCATCCTGAGAGAGCAGTGCAGTGCCAGCAGAGGCTGCACTGAGCACTCATCGCCTGCTGCTTTAGGCCTATATTCCCCTGAGGACTTTTATTTTTACCGCATCTTCATTATTTGGGTATTGCTTGCATCTAAACAGTATCTATTCAAAGTTGTAGGGCTTAAAAAGTGGAATACAAAAAGTGAACCAAGTATGTTGCTTTAGAAAACCAAACCAACAAAAATAAATCCCTAGGCTACTTTTGTTAAAACGCTATCTGCTAAATTGTTGCTATTGTCCATTTTACTGTGTAAGCCACAGCTAAGTGGTACATACCGTTTTAATCTACAGCTTTGCAGAGGCCCTAAGTAGAATGTATCCAGAAAAAAATTCAGTCTATTAAACTTGTAACCCTCAACGATGAGGACATGTGTGTGGCTACCTGGGAGGTCTTACTGCTCTGTGGGATGCAGTGCTAGATTTTATATATCATCCTTGCACAGCATTTATTAACTATAGGGTAGTTAAATTAGAAATATGTTGGATCTTTATTTTACAATTTTTGCTGAAGTTCTTGCCTTCAGTTTTGAAGTCTATTGGAATGAAAATGTGCCTCACAGCGTGTATCTGATGAAGCCAATCGCCCTGTTCAAATCAGCATGAGTGAAGGTGGCAGAAAGGCTACTTGGTAAAGGATTTGAGTTTATCAAATAGAAAAAAAACAATATATCTATAAGTCCCGAAGAAGTCAAAACCCCTAGTCACGCAACAGCAGGGATACCAGGAGATGAAATCTCCAAAGTTTGATCTAGTCTGCCCAAACCTCGGTGATTACCTCTGTCTGCCAGACACTGTTCTTTAGTCCAATTCCTTTTTGTCTTGCTACCCTCATATATGTGCGTTTCCCCATTTCTGAAATGAGCAGGGGTCTAATTCTCCATTAGGAATGTGTAACTTTCATTCCCCTTTGGTGCAACGGGCTGAACACCACATTGAGGAGGGTACAAAGTGCCCTGCTGTTTTGGGTTGGTTAATGTTACTTTTAAAAAATCTTTTTGAAAAAATTCTTGCTTGAAGACATTTTAGAATATATTGGTTGAATTCAAAGTTCCCTGCGTAGTCCAAAGAAACATAATCTTTACTTTTCAAGTCTTTTCTGAAGAGCCTGTAGGAAAGAGCACTACTACATTTTTGATCATCAGAACTTTGTCCTTTCAAGTGAACTCCTCCACCTCTTATTACTCTGTGTGTGTGTGTGGGGGGGGGCGGGGGATAAAATAGTAATGGCCTTAAAGTGGTTACCTGGCATTTCGGGTTTCTTAAAATAGCCATCCCCCTTCACATTATTCATTTTACATGCAGTTCTGGGTTAAGTGGGCAAATAGGAAAATCTCAAAAGCAAAATGACAGATTCAGACTAACCATAGGAGGCCATTTTACATCCCTGTGATTTGTCCTCTTTTTTTAAAAAATATAAGTGTGTGCCGTGTCCTTTTGTAACCATGGGAACTTCTGAAGCAAGAAAAATGCAGGGGCACCATCATGAGGAAAACAATTACACTGCGTCAGTCAGAGGAGAGTGATTTTCCCCTTGACTTCCTCCCCTCCGAATGGATAAACTTCTGAAGGGCAGCTGCCTTTTCCTCCTCTTAACCATGGCTTAATGTGACCTTAGTTTGTGTTTTTAAAAACAAGTGGTTTTAGGTTAGGGGTGCTGGAAAAATCTGTGCCTTTTCTCTGGAGGAATCATTTTGATTTGGTTTAGACATACAAGATACTCCTTGTTTTATTCCTGTACTTGGACATTTAAAACCAGCTGAGATTTGTTATGCTTATATTAATAGCATTTTCCTTCTGGATCTCTCTTTTTAAACTCCAAGTAAACACATTCCTGCGGGTCAGAGAAAGTGTTTGATAAAAGCATAGAGTTATGACTTTGGAAATGGGAATTATTCAGTCACTTGTTGGTTTAGAAAAGCTGCTTGGTGATCCGTTGGGGCCATTACAGTTTCTAAATGATGTGGCTGCCTTGTCCTGATTCACTTTATTTGATGTAACTTCGTTATACTGAAAGTTGTAGATAGGATGGCCATTATTAAGACAAAGGAAACCCAAAGCAGCAATACCAAATCATCACTACTAGCTGGAGGAATTTTCTGGTAGGATTGTATTTCCAAATATATGCTCATGTTTAAATTTTCAGATTACACTCTTGTTGTCCCTTCTCCTCAATACAGATTGCTAAAAGAAGCAGACAGTGATTAATTGGCAGAGGGAAAAAGGTAAAACGCAACTGGAAGGGAAGGGAAAAAAGTAGTGAGAAGCTGGCTTAAGAATGTGATTCTGAAGAGAAGACAGGATTTTGGCAGTCCTTGCTAAGCACATCCACTGGAGTAGAGCCATGAAGTTTTAAAAAAAATAATTATGGTAAATTAAAAAGAAATTAGATATTGGATCTCAGACTAAGACTGCCATAACACACTTCTCTGATTCATATACCAGATGTTCTGCCAGTGAGCTATTGTCTGAGCATTGGAAGGAGTTAAGGTTTTTTGTGAAATTCTCAAGGATTTTATGCATATAAAGTGGTATTGTTTGGGCTTATCACCATTGCCCAAAGTTTGTTGAGCTTTTCACTAACCACACAGCATTGGCCACCTGTTTCCATTTTCTCCTTTTATGAGATGGACTTGGACATGACTAATGCAAGCTCAGGATTCATAAATTATCCTGAAGTTTATTCAGTGCCTTTCCTCAATGGAGCTTAAAGCATAGCACATAAATTTTATCTTATTTATCCCTGGAGCATCGCTAAGGAGCAACTAGGAGCTATGGCTTGCCACACAGATTATGCTGGTGCCAGAGAAGTGGGGAGTTTGAAGCCACTTATCAAGTACCCCAGAGTCAGGGAAGGCAGAGTCTTTTGTTCTTTGGGCTGCTGCTGACCTTTGCATTAACCCTCATCTCTTAGATTATCCCATTTCTAAATACGTTCATTCCTTCAGTATTTTTATAATCACTCAGCATTTGATAAGCTGCTTCCTTGATATTTTTAACGTCTCAGTTGCATATTAAATTATGGAAGAATATGTGATTATTTCATGCAGCAACATTCTCATCACCAGTGGCAGTGCCCCTCTGGTTTGAAGAAAGGTGTTCTTGGATTATGCATTTTATATCTAAATGGTCATTGTATTTTCTTCCCCTACTTGTGAAACAGTGTGAACAATCATTTTAAGGACAATAAAAAGTTGAAGATTTTCTGTTTCCTCTCTTTGTAAAAAAATATTAAAATTGATTACATCTATGAAGATATTCAGTTCTGTTTTAGACAATAATATTTGCCCAAAAAGTACACAAAGCACTGTAGTAGCCTAGATTTCTTGGTTTAGCAAATTGAGATTTGAATACAGTAACTTTCTCCATAGACAATGAGAAATTTGCGAGGTGGTTATTGTATTTTCTTCCAGGATATGAATCAGCGGATGTGGTTTATTTCTTATGCAATAATATTCGTATTGAGGAAAAAGGAGGCTTCTGAGGAGGTTATCAACCACAATGGGGCTGGTCTTGCAAAAGTGACAGTGAACATTACAGTTACTATCAAACTAAAGAATCTCTTTGTGCTATCACCTTTCTTTAAAAATCTAGTCAGTTTATATTCACGCACTCGGCACACAATAACTCAGCATCCATTATATTTAAATCACTGAACTGGCTGTACTTAGGCAGATCATATGAAATCTCTGGGCCTTAATGAACAGTCTGGTCTAACATGGGAGTCAGATATGTAAACTGTTACAGTCACCCTACTTCGTGACAAGTGTGATGATCCAAGGACATCAGGTTGTGGTTTGGTGCACAGAGAAGGAATTACTCAACTCACTTCTGGTGGATGCTGTCAGTGCTCCCTCTGGCCAGATCCCAGCAAATCCCTTTTACTGGGCACCCTAACCTCACCTTCTGTGTGCTTTTCTTTCTAATTGGCTGTGGCTCTCTAGGATGGCTGTCCTCATGCTACTCAAGCCTCTTTGCCCCATGCACTTTCAGAGAACTGAAAGTGCCTGGGTATTTATATCCCCTGGTGACCTTTGGACAGTGAGTGGTGCAGGACAACGAAAGCCTGACTGCCTTGCCTGACTCCAGACAAATCCAGAGGCAGAGCATAGAATTCATTCTAACTTCTCTATGTGGCATTTTGGGGTTAGGCTGGCAGTGCAAGTAGACCCCCTGTTGACTGTTTTCAACATCTTTCTGGCACTGATGTGTTCTAAGATCTGGAACAGTACTGGTTTGTAGTAGGTGAGCCACAGCATCATGTACAGGAGATAGACATCAGATGGATACAGAGTTGGTGGGTAGTAAGTGGCTGAATATGGCCTGTTAGTGCCCCTCTTGGAGAGTTTACTCTAGTTTCTGAGCTGATCCTTGAAATAAGAATTTTTGTGTGTTGGGTAGTAGCAGAAGAAATATGCATAGAAATGACAGAGTTTATGAGTGATCTCTGGGGCATAGACAGGAAGGAGGGGCTTTGGGGGAATGGAGGCAAGAAGTCTAGAATCTCTCTTGCTATGGTCTATATGATAGATTTGATGAGACCCAAGAGGTATTGAATCTGCTTCAATTTTTAGATATATATCTAAGTGGACCTGATCAAAATTTGAAAGAGGCTAATGTTTCCAATTAGGTTTAAACTATTTGCATGTCCCTCAAGTTCAGTTGCTTTCTTTATTAATTACGATCACACTAGCTGTTGAAATGGATCATCTCAATGGCTTAACCCAATTTAAGTTTATTTCTTGTTTTCGTTACATACAAAGTGGGTATTAATGATCAGTGAGCTTCTCTCTAAGTGGTAATTTAGGGACCCAGGTTCCTTCCATATTGTGATTCTGCCGTTTTCAACACAACTGAATACATGCTCATCTACAAGAAGCTGGTGGATGGGAAGAGGCCATGGAAGATTTTGAGCAGAAGATTTGGTCTAGTCGTAGAAGTTATCTATGTCACTTCTGCTCATATTCCATTGGCTAGAGCTCAGTCATGTGGCCAAACGTAACTGCAGGGGAGGCTAGGATATATGGTCTAGGTATGTGCCCAGAAAGAAGAGGAGATGGGTTTGGCTATCAGCTAGCAATCCCAGCCACACCTTCTAAAGTGAAATATAGGGCAGTAACTTTGAGCTCTTCTGAATTTAGGAAATTGCTTTTGAGCACAGCACAATGAAAATTTAAAATGCCATTGGTAGCCTGCAGTTTATTCTGTAGGAGTCTTTTTAATTAACTGCTTAATTGGATAATTTAATCCCCTTTAGAATTGGAGATATGAAAATGAAAATGAGATATCCCTGTGATCTGACAATATTGTGCTTTAATAAACACACCAAAGAGAGCCCGGAAATGAGCACCACAAAAGCATTACTATAATTTGTGATCAGTGAAGGAAAACCTGATCTATAATTTTAATTATTTCTAAATGGTTTAGATACATGTTTCGTTTGAATGTATATTTTGTTTTGTTAATTGTCTCAAGAAGATAACTGAATATAAGATTCAGTGGCTATGCCGTGGATTTACAATATTTTCTAAGCTTTTAAAATATATCCCATTGAGACAGTAAATAAAACATCCTGTGAAATAACATGTTGTGCTATATCTTCTAGTATTTTTAGAGTTTATATGAAAATTATTTTTACTTCTCTATTGATTATGAGATGAGAAATGCTGCTCATCGTATTCTTGTTTGCTTTTATTATGCTTTCTCCATTTAACAAGAAATTCAGGCTCAGAGTCCAAGAAACCAAGATGAATGTCTGTGTACAAGCCGCAAGAGTACTGTTCGAATCAATTCTGCCTTGAGACTCCATTTTACAGAGAAACTAAGTGATTAAGTTAAAATCCCCAATGTAAAAGCTCCCTAAAATATTGAGTATCATTTATGCTGCTGGTTGGGCTAAATTTCTGGGCCAGGATATCCCCCAAGTTCAGTTGGTAGACTCCCCCTAAGTCTGCCTGCCTTCAGCCCTGTGATTACCTGTGCCCTCTCTGTCTGGTCTTCTGAAACCAGAATGTCTCCAGGACACTTTCTCCAGAGAACAAAAGGTTTGCCACCCTGCCTGTGGGTCGTTGGGGGCCTGTAACTTTAGTTACAGACTTTTACGCAATCCCTCTGTTTTAAACCCTATCATGCATCCTGACGTGCACTGTTACCTAGAGCTTCCAAGGCCTGAGGCCTTCTTGTATTCTAGGGGGTACTTCGGCTTGCTTTGAGTAGGGCGTCTAGTATTTTTGCCCATGTGGGCTTATCCCCTCTTTTACATTTTTAGTATCCTTTTTGTGAGAGGGAGAGTAGGTCGATATCTGAGTGACTGGAAGTTTACATTTTGTTTCCTAATGGGAAAATAGGATAAAAATTCATTTTGAAAGAAATGCTGCCAGAAGTATATTTCTATACTGAATTATTGCCTTTACTCAGCAATATCTGTAACTAAAGAGTCTAAAGCTTCCTTTAAACTGCTGAATATTGGGGGTTTTATTTTACACAGAAGCCAATCCAGTTTTTTCTTAGTTATTTTACTAAAGCAAGCATGCATGAACATTTGGTATTTTCCATTTCTCCTGAAGATGTACAACTTAGTCTTTGGAGAAGTCATTGGAGATGAGAGGAATGTACCTCTGTCCACCTTCCAAAGTTGCTTAGGAATACATCTAGGAGAATGCCAGAGTGGATTTGTAACAAATGCTCCAGAGGAAATTTTCGCTCATCAACAAGGGCCAACCAAGCTCGGTCCTTGGAGACTGACACTTCAACTCTCATTTGCACACACACACACAGGCTCCTGTCCAGATTGAGTTTGAGTTAATGCACATAGCTTGTTGGGAAGAAATCAATCAAAAGCCTTTTTAAGCATAAATGGTTCTTTAGTAACTGAAAGCTCAGTGCCTCAATTTTATTGTAAGCACCGAATAAAAGCCATTTTAAAGCATTCAGCGTGTTACAACTACTCTACAAATGCTAGTAGTAATGAAGCCACTCCCTCACCCAGGTTCATTGGTGATATGTATAAAGTAATATTTACTGTAGAATAAGAAAAAAATTGACTGTCATTTAAATGCTAGCTGTCATATTCCATTTTGATTAATCTGTGACTTTGGTGATTTTAATCCAAAACTTCACAAACAATGTTATAATAGCATTGTCATTCCTCTGTTGAAAACCCTTCAGTGATCTTTCCATTGCATCTACAATAAAATCCAAACGACTTACCCTAACCTCAAGGCCCGCATGACCTGGCTCTCTACTTCTCCATTGCCACGTTGCCATTGCTTTTCTCCTAGTTACACTGGTCTTTTTGTTCTCAAATTCACTAAACTTTTTCCTATCTTCTCGGTCTCAGGGACTTTACTGCTTTGCCTGAAATGGTCTTTGCATGTCTTTCCTGTAACCCTATGGAAATTATGGCCCTTCACTTTACAGGCCATCACCTCGCCTAGCTTACACCTCCCTATGTCTAACTGCAGTTGCCAGTTCTCTCCTCTCCTCGCCGTCTCTTTGTCTTTGTCTCTCTCGCTCTCTCTTTCTCTCTTTCTCGGCCCTTGTTGATAAGTGAAAATTTCCTCTGGAGCATTCATGATGGATCCACTCTCGCATTCTCCCACATGTATTCCTAGGCAACTTTGGAAGGTGGACAGAGATACATTCCTCTCATCTCAGATGAATTCTCCAAAGACTAAGTTATATGTCTTCAAGAGAAATGGAAAATACCAAATGTTCACGCACGCTTGTTTTATTAAAATAACTAAGAAAAATACGGTTGACTTCTGTGTAAAATAAAACTTTCCAATATTCAGGTAGGAACGTCCCTAGAACGTTGAGGAAGAGCCAGGAGGCTAGTGTGGCTGGAGCAGAGTGAGGCAAGGAAGAGTGCAGAACAAGATGTTGTGAGAATGACAACTGTCGTTCACATCACTTCTGGTCATGGAGACCATTGTAAGAACTCTTGTTTTCACTCAGTGTGACATGGGAAGCCACTGGAGACTTTTGAGCAGAAAAGTGACAAGATCTGACTCATGATTTCCAGGATGATTCTGGCTGTGTTGAGAATAGACTGTGAGTGAACAAGAGAAGAGGCAGGAAGACCAGTTAGGAGGCTGCTGCAATCATCCAAGCGAGAGATCAAAGAGGCTGTGTCTAGGAGGGTAGCAGGGGAGGTAATGAACGAACAATAACAAAATTTAAGAAACTCCTTCATGATCCTGCTACCTTAAGCCTTAAGCTTTCCTATTATTTCTTTTGTATTTGTCTTTTTCCATGCTGCTTATATGGTATAATTCTAGTCAGAGCCTAATATGATTTTGCATGACTTTTTTCATTTAGTAGTTTTGGTATGCATCCATGGTGCTTCATAATCTTCCATTTTAATGGCAGCATAATATTCTCTAGAGTTTCTCTGACATATTTTATTCAATCATTTTTTATTCTTAGAAATGTATTATTGATTTCATTTTTAACTATTGTAAACAATACAGAGATAAATATCTTAATATGTAGAGTTTTTTCCTTTCCTCTTGGTTGTTCCTTAGAATAAATATTTGAGTGAATTTACCTGATCAAAGGGAGCAATGTAAGCTTTTCAAAATATACTGACAAATTTCTCTTTAACAAAGTCGTATGTATGAGGGTACATACATCATTTTACAACAGAACTGGAACAGAAAAGGGTCATGCCCATGAGACAGCTATGGTATATTGGGGGAAGTAGATGTGCAAGCCAACAACTATAATATCAAGCATAATGAAGAAGAATATAAGAAGGTGTCACATTTAGTAAAACCTGATCAGCTCTAGGTGTTGTTAACTTCAATTTAATTAATTTCCTTTGCCCATTAAGCTGTTAAGATCTTGATTTTTTTCTTTCTAAGTATGTGAGATTTTTATTGCTCATTATTTGTAGTAATTGATTTAAATAGAAAAAAATTCTCCTGCTATGCCCTGATCCTTGTCTTTATACTTTTGCGAGATAGTGGAGATGGGCAGAATGCTCTACTTCACACAATTTGGTTTCCTGGAATAAACTTTATACACAGGAGTATAAAAAAGTTAACACAAATTTAGGAAGAATACAATGTTAAGTGCCAATCAGTTAACTGAACAAATATTTATTGAACCACTTGCTAGATATTATTCTAGGGCTGGGAATCCAACGATGAATAAGCTTCTAGCTCCCAATTATTTAATGATTTAAAAATTAATTCATAAGAAAAAGTAGATATGTAAATAACAATTTGAACAGTGTAATATATCATAGAATAGAGGTGAACACAGGGTTCTCTGGGAACAGGACTGCGTAAAAATATTTATAGAGCTAAGCAATGAAAGAATTACAATGCCCTCAGCTGTGAAATCAAAATAATAATAAAAAATGAATAAGGTAGACAACTCAGTAGGAAATTGGGCAGATGACTTGAACTTGTTCACAAAAAAGGATATCCAAATTGCCAATAAATATATGAAAAGGTACTTTATTCATTAAGGAAATGCAAATTAAAACCACAGTGTGGTTCATTTATATACCTCTCGCTACAGAATGGCTAAAATAAAAAAGGATTTAGACAAGCAGAACTCTCATATACTGGAGGTGCCATTATAAATTGGTATGGCCACTTTGGAAAACTATTAGGCAATGTCTTCTAAAGGTAAATTTATGTTTGTCCTATGACCTAGCAATTCCACTTCTAGGTATTAAGTTGCCATCTTAGTAGGTCACAAATGGTTGAATATTGCCAATTTCTTTTTTTTTTTTTTTTTTAAAGATTTTTATTTTTTCCTTTTTCTCCCCAAAGCCCCCCGGTACATAGTTGTATATTCTTCGTTGTGGGTCCTTCTAGTTGTGGCATGTGGGACGCTGCCTCAGCGTGGTTTGATGAGCAGTGCCATGTCCGCGCCCAGGATTCGAACCAACGAAACACTGGGCCGCCTGCAGCGGAGCGCGCGAACTTAACCACTCGGCCACGGGGCCAGCCCCCAAATATTGCCAATTTCATATTGTTCAACCTAATATATACCCAAGAGAAATGCACACGTATGTTCGTGAAAAGACATGTAGAAGAATGTTCACAGAAGCACTGTTTGTAATAGTCCCAAACTGGAAACTATCCAGATGCCCATCAATGGTAGGGTAAGTAAATAATTGAATATTAGCCTACAATAACAAAAACAAACTACAAGTACATATATATGAGTGTTTATCACAGACATAATATTGAATGAAAGAAGCCAAACATAAAAGAGAACATATTTTATGATTCTATTTATATGAAACATAAAAATATATAAAACTAATCTATGCTATTAGAAGTCAGGGGAATGGTTGCCCTTTAAGGGTTAGTGAACAGAAGGTCCCACAAGGGGGCTTTTGAGGTACTGGTAATATTAGGTTTCTTGTCTGGATGCTATCTATATTTATGATTTGAACGCTTTATGTGTATTTCACTGTAAAGTTTTAAAAAAATAACAGTAAATACAAGAAAGCCCACATAAGTTCTGATATTTCCCCCATGATAACTACTTTGATGCTTTTTGAGGGAAATAATATCAAATTCTTTCAAAAATCTTTTTTCTGCCCATTTTTTGAACTCTTGCTTTGCTGGTACTCTTGCATTTGTAATAGCAACTTAAGTAAGAGACTAGACCAGGTGTGGGGTCTGTCTGGGAAGCCTTCTTGAAAGAGATGAAGCTGGACCTGAATTTTGTAGCATCCATTTGAGGCAGCCAGGGGAGCAAGTGGAGAGCAGAGAGTTCCAGGCAGAAAGGCGAGGCTGCTGGCAAGCATGAAGTTGTGGTGAGGGAAAAAAGAACCCATTGGGAGGGGCCAGAAATGGCTTGCTACAGCTGGAACTTAAAGAGTGGCCGAGGAGGGGTTAGAAGTGGTAAGAAAGATAGTTTGCCAGAGGCCAGATTGAGAAGGGCCTGGAAGGGTTATACTACTGTTTGGACTTGATCCTGTGGGCATCTGGGAGCCAGTGAACAATTTAAACCAGTGACACAATTAGGTTTCTCTTTAATTAAGAGTAAGCTGGTGATGGTGTGAAGGCCACTTGGAGAGGGATAAGACTGAAGCCTGGGGGACCAGTTAAGAGGCCATGCCAATAATTCATGGGAGATATGATGTGCTGGTGGCATGGGATGGAGAGGTGGGGAGAGAAATGAGAGCTATTGAGGAGACAACTGTCCAGACGGGACTTGATAATTGACAGGTTTGGAATTGATATGTAGGCATGGTGCTTTTTTTCTCGAGAAAAAAAATTGGAACTTCTAATTTGATAAATGATGAAACACATCTGTCTTTCCCCTTTAATACTGTTCTACAGTGACAGAGGTCAAAGGATATTGCTGTGACGAACAAGAGAAAGCTTATCAATTACTTCCCATTGCTTCTTAGAATGAAAACTCAATGACACGTTTCATATTTTTTCAGTGGAGGATCCTGTAGGTCGTGTTATGCACTAGCACGCAAACTTCTTGATTTTGCCAAATGAGTCAGTTGAGAGGGAAAAGGTAATTTATCCAAGAAGCCCTGTGTTTAATGACATTCTGGAAATAGAAAAAATGTTGAACCTGTATTCAGTGTCGTATACTGTTGTAAACAAAAAACAATTGTGCATGTGTTTATATGATTATTTAGGTACAAAAATTTGTATACACACATATGAATAAACATACACATATGTATATATACACTTGCACATATATATATATATATGCACACTGGAAACCTATACTACTATGCAATACCCTTGAGATTTTAGATACAGAGATTATCTAGTATATAAAGAATAACAAATTTTTATTTAATTTCCCTCTCTTTTTAAGGGTTACATTTGGGTGGGAGAGGATCTGGAGGATATTTTCCTTACTTTAATTACCTCATTGCGTTCCTTCCTTTCAATTTTGGTTTTTATAAATGGGAACACTGCATTAATCTATTCTAATTAAAAACCAGCCATGCAACCCTTCAGTTAAAGAAACAATTTTCAGTCTGCCTAGGATACCATTTTGTCAGAAATTGCCTCTATTGCTTTTGGAATTAACACCACTGCAGTGCTGTGGTGACCACTGGGCAACAGCTTTACTAGTTGATTTTATGCTAAAAATATCAGGAATTGGCCAAGAGTCTTTGCTCTGGAGAAGGGTTCAGAGCTCTTCCATGGGGGCCTAACAGAGTGTGGACATTTCTATTCCTACAGTAAAAGAAGAGGGGGAGTTATGGAAGGGGCGACAAGGAAAGACCTAAGTTCATCTCCTGCTTGTCCACAGAACAGCTCTTCACCTTCCGGCTGCCAGAGGAGCTATGCTATTCTTAGCCATCTCCTGCAAAGGTAATTACACAAAACCCCTCTGAAACCCATTTCCGCATTTGTCCAAGAAATTCTTTCATCTTTCGTAAATCCCCCGTGCTGTAACTAAGCCCTGGTCTGCCCTTGCCAGATGGGAGGACAGCCAGGCTTCCTCTCTCCAACAGAGCCCTTTCTGTACCTGAAGATGATTATCTCATCGTCACGCCACCCTCCTTCCCCTTCTCCAGACTGAAAATATTCATCTTTAGCTTTTTCCTTGTCCTTCTCCTTCTTGTCATTTCTATGAGTCCCTTCCTTTTAGGTATTGCTAAACACTTTTCAGAACTGGACCTAATACTGTGCAAAGAGCAGTGATCTTGCTCTCCAACTGATGAGGAAAAGGTAGAATTAAACAGGGTCTGGGAAGGCAACAGAGAGAGTTGGGGCAGGTGCCTCTTGCCCACAGCTGTGGAGGAAAGCCAAGTACAACTGAGTTATGGGTCGGAAAGCGTAGATGTCAGTAGAAAATCAAGGCCCCCAATCCAAGGTAGCATCTTCCAAAAATAATGCCAAGTCCAAAGGCCTTGCTAGTCCAAAAGCCCAGAGAGAATCCAGCAGAATTACTCAGTGAGGGGAGCAGCCTGAACGTGGGTTGGGGTAGTGAGTGAGCAGCTGCAGCCTTAAAATTCAAGACTTACTGTCATGAAGTTGGGAGGGGCAGGCATCTTCCAAACAGCTGAAGAATTGATCAGTAGTGACTTCAGGATACTGTTCTGATTACCTTTCCAGAGTGAGACAAAATTCCTCCATGTCAGTAAAAGTAGGCCTCAGACTTGCTGGTGGACCAGAACCAAACTTATGCAGATGTTGAGTAAGCAGATGTGCCTCAGGCCAAATGGTTCCTCCCTAATTGGACCATGTGATAGTCTTTGGGGCTTGAAAACTTGGAATCTTCTCTCTCCCTCCTCTCTGTTGCCTGCTCCCATTGAGTGAGTCACCCAACTGTGGCCTTTCAATGTCTCCTTCATGCTCATTCCTTTTGGCTTCTATTTCCCCACTCAGACCTGAATAATCTTAGTCCTGAACTGTAAATTGCTTCCTCATAGGACTTTCTGATTCCTGGCTCAGTTTGCCAATCTACATTATGCTCTGCTTCCTTTCTTTTATGTCTTTACTTGATGATTTTGAATTGCCTATAGGGATAAGTTTAAACCCTTCATTAGTCCTTCCAGACCTTCCAACATTTGGCCCTAAACTACCTTTCCCAGCTGTATCTCCCACTGCTTCCTTATATGAGCCCTCTGTTGAGTCAAGCGTATTGCCCTTGAACACACCTGCTTTCCACATCTGTTTTTGTCCATGTTGTTCCCCTGACTTGGAAGGCCAGTCACTCTCTTCTCTGCCCATTTAAATTCTATCTTTAAAGATGCAGATCCAGTCTTAGTTCATCTAAGATCATCTTGGCCAGAAGTTCTCTACATCCCCAGAACTCTTATAGCACTTTCTGTCCATTTCCCTCAACCAACCCTGCACTGTCCTGGCTTGTTAGTTGGCTTTCATATGTGCTTATTGGCTTCCTTGTCTAGAGTTTTAAATACTTTGATGGCAAAAGTGGGCTTTTAGCGATAAGGATATCACTCTAAACAGCTTAGCATTGTCCTGAAGGTACAGAATTTGCTGTGGATTCAGTGTAGTTACAAGGCTACAGCGCAGTGATTCTCAATATTTTTCAAAAATGAGAATCCCTTTGTTCCCTTTTCATTGTCAAAAAATTTTTATCTCCCATGTGTGTCGTGATTCACTAATTGAAATTAAAAAGACAAAATGACCAGAAGCTTTTGTGAATTTGATAATGCTTTACAGTGAAGTTTTATTTAAGTATAGCAACACCCACATGTATTTGAAAATTAGTAGTGTGGTATTCTAAGATGTTTTTATCTGTTTGGTTTACAAATAATTCTTAGCATGTGGTTTTGCTGATCCTTGCAATAATGTTGGCTTCCCATGTGTCCTGCTGCCCCATGTTCTTCTTATTCGCATCTCATCAGGCTGTTGTGAGGATTAAATGAGATACCATATGTTAGGTGTGTGGCACAATGCTTGGTGTTTAAGTGATAGTGACTTTTCTTTCCCTTCCCCATTCCACCATCAGGCAGTTTTGAAGATGAAGTTCTGGGACCTTTTGGGCAATTCGATTTGGATGGGACAGAATTTGGGGCAGTGAATGTGGGGAGGGCAGGCAGTGTCTCGGAGAGGGAAGGTGAAAAGATATTAAAGAGCAGCAGTTCTCAGGACTCCTCTATCCTCTCAAATATTATTGAGGACCCCAAAGAGCTTTTGTTTATGTGGAGTACATATATAGACAAACTTTAAAAATATTTATTATTTCATTTAAAAATAACTAATAAACCATTACATATGAACATAACACATTTTTATGAAAAATATATTTTCCAAAAGAAAAAAAGTTAGTGAGAAGAGTGGCATTGTTTTACATTTTTGCAAATCTCTTTAATGCCTGGTTTAATAGAAGGTAGCTGAATTCTCATATCTGCTTCTGCATTCAATCTTTCATGATATTTAGTTTTGGTGAAACATAGGAAGAAAATCCAGTTTCATACAGATATATTGTTGGCAAAGGGAGGAATATTAGAAAAGCCTTTCAGGTAATTGTGAATATTCTTCTTTGAGACTAAACCAAAACTCAACAAGTGGTAGTCTCTTAAAGTTTAATTGCAATATAGAATCTGAAACATATCAATGAAGTTTTCATACTCTGTTACACCAAAATCCATTGCTGTCTTGATTTGAAATGGATTTTCTAATCATGCATGATTTTGTAACATCAACCATTGGTCATTTGGAAAATATTGGTTCACTGAGTTATGCAGAACTTCCAAATGTTGACATATTTCATTATACAATTTCAAAAAATTACGTTCATTGTTAATCACCACTGATCTCATCAGATAAGTCTTTAGCACCAGAAAACTGTCAGGATCATGGTGGCAGATACAAGATTTTCAAACTTCTAATTTTCATTCAAAAGCTTCAATTTTATAATTGGCAACAAATACTGTCAGTTGTTTTCCTTGCAGTGATGGGCTAACTTTGCTCATTTTTGAGAAAATGTCTGCCGAATACCCAAGTTTGAAGAGCCATAGTTTGTCAGTTGCTCCTTCAAGTAAAAATAGTATTCCACAATAAAAAGCAGATGGTTCAATTCAACTTCTTCCAACTCAAATGATGGCATAAATGCTTTCTTTGGGACAGCCATCGTACTTTGGCATGCAGCAAAAGTGCTTTATGTATACTTTCCATTTTGTTGCACAAAATATGAAAAAGATGTGTACTCAATGGTTGAGATTTAATATAATTAATAACTTTTAGAATGCCGTCAAGGACATTCTTAAGTGAAACTAGCATTTTCTTTTTAGTGTGTGGCAATAAAAAATACAGTGACTACGAGTAGTTTGGTACCATTGCCTTGCTTTGTGCTAAGATGCCAGCAGTTTTATCCATCATTGCTTTTGCACTATCATTGCAAATGTCAAACAGTGAAAAAAGCAAATAACGTCTTAGTATTCTTATGAAAATAGTTTTGACCTGAAGGACCCTCAGAAAGGGCCTTGGGAATCCCTAGGGGTCTGTGGACCACATTTTGAGAACCACTGCTCTAAACTTTTGCAAAGGGCCAGCCCTCTTAGGATGGAAAATAGAGCTCCCAGCACATTTGGGAGGAGAGCTGAGGTCATTTTCACACAGGGCAATTTGCCTTACTTTTTGGAACCTGAGATGGACTTTTTTTTCTCTTTGTAGAAGTGAAGACATCTGGCTTGGGAGCATGATGATTCTCCACTCACCTTTAAACTGCCTCAGCTATTACTGAGTCTCTGGCAGTGATATGTTGATTATGTGAATTTAAAGCCCACAGGAGCCAGAGGAATGACAGATCAGATTCCCTTAAACGAGAAATAAAATCCAGGAGCCTGGCAGCAGGACATACGGCTCTCACTCCCGCTGACCTTTGGTGTCACTCTGGTAGAATGACTGCTTCTGGGCCAGATGGCCTGTGGCTTAAACGGAGATGTCTCAACCTGCTTCCTAGCATTAATTGTGCACATTGATGCTCCTTCATTGTGCAGTTCATAATTCTTCATAGTCAACCTCATTTAGATTTTTTTTGAGCCAGCCAAATTCTAACAGGCCTTCATGAATCCAAGCAATTTCAAAAGGTCCAATTTCTTTTAAATTTCTAAACCCAAACCTTTTTATATCCGATCACTGTTACAGGCTGACAGACACTGACTCTCTCTTTTGTCAATGGAATGTAAGTCTAGCAACTTTTAAGAGCAAGGAGATTGAAGGACAGAGTCTCTTTGCCCTAAAGGAGGTGGCTGGATGGAAGCCCATTTAACTTTTTGTTTAAAGGCACTAAATAAGGATCAATTTGTAAAGGCAGCTTTTCAAGTGTAGCAAGATAGCTTCTTAAATCTGATAGGGATAAATGGAAGGTCAATACCCTTTATCTTATCAACAATTTCACCAAATAATATTTATTAAGGGCTTTCAGGTCAGGCTTCTCTGCTATAAACAAGCAAATACTCCAAGCAGAGCTACTGGAAGTGCTGAGCCAGAGCAGCTCCTAGGTGTGGGGTGTCTAGACTAGAAGTGAACATCGCTTGTCTGTGGTGAAGCAAGCTTTCATGACTCAAAAACCTAACTTAGAATGTATTTATTTGTTTGTAAAATAATTTGAAGTAGACTCAATGGGCAACAAAAGCAAATTTAGCTAACTGGGAACGAGAGCTGGCTTTTTTCACTCAGGGTCATGTGTAAGGACAACATTCTGTCATGTGAGGAATGTCTCAGTTAGACAGAAAATCACTGGTTCCAGGAAAGGAGAAAATAAGTTATGGACATTATATTTGACAGACTTTTCTCCCTTTGTGTTTAAAGTGTTTGGGTTTTATGCACATCACTAAAAAAAATACTGAGCTGTCATAAAGAGCCTGGCAAACAAGTAATTATAAAATGGGAACATTTGCATATGTTTTAATGCTGTAAGTTTTAGTTTTTGCTCAGATTCTGGTTCACTGTTTATATAGGGGCAGAATATCCATGCTTTCTGTAAGAACCACTTTGGCTTGTTAAATAGTACAGCTTTTTTTTAAGCCAACAAAATTTCAAATTATCTAAAATTCAAATCAACATGTAATGGGAGGCCTGGCTTGAGAGAATAAAACGTGTTTGCCGTAGTGTTTGGGCAGGTTAGGTGTGTTTGGAGAGACTATGAGATGGGCCCATAAAGAATTTATTTGCATAAGGGATGAAGTTGCCTCCTGGGAGTCAATGAATCCCAAGAGAGGATAGCATTGCTGGAATACTGAAAAGGTTCAAGAACTAGGGCAGGGTGTCAGAAGTGAGCGGTATCGTATATTCAAACTTAAACCAGCTACTGTGAGCTTGCCCTGCCTGAGTCCTTGTGGGGATGAGGGGGGCAATAATTAAGAGCAAGTAAAAACTAAAAGAGTGATTTCAAAAAAATTTCTTTAACACATTGGAGAGTGTTAAGTCTGAAGTGCTTTGTAGCCCATGTAATAGAGTGAAAGAAAAGAGGGCAAAAAAGTGCATTTATCTTCTTGGACTTAGCAGCATCTTCAGCGAGTATTGTTTCTTTGCTGGGGCAGCAATGACTTTGAGCATTGGTGGGCACTGGTGACTTTGGTGATTATCTGGGCATTGTTGTGTTTTCACCATTGGTGTAGCCAAGAATCAGCACTCCAACAAGCCAGACCAGAGAAAACAAAACCAACATAATTCGCAGTCACCATGTAAAACAATAATGGGACTGGGAATAGTTTTCTGTTCCTATATTAATTCTGAGAATAAGCAAACTTAGCTGCGTGTTCCAGGAAATACTTTTTCCTGAAAGATAAAATTGTGAGCCAACAAAAAGAATTTACTTAACAAGAATAACATATTCCCTATCAATACTCACTTCAATATTCTCACCTCTCTCTGCCTACCAGTCCCTAGCTGCCATGTTATAAATCTGCCCAATTCACCTTGCAGGACCTGCCCTAGAATCAGCCCGCCCAGTCCCTAGTATCCTACCCTGCCATCTCCCTTCTGAGACGCTATTTGGACTCTGTTAAGGTAGTGTTGTCCATACTACAGTAAGTCTAAAAAACTTCACTGTGATTGATAAATGTTTTCTCTGGTGTTTTTTGGGAGACTTGACAGTTGGCAAAGCCAAAAGGGTGAATGTCTGCACATTCAGAAGAGACCCCGTGAGGTGTACAGGAGCTACAATCATGGGTAGGGGTGGAGCCAAGTAAAAATGGTTTGTTGCTATTTTTGTGGTCCAGTTTCTACTTGCAGAAAGGTAAGACCTGGGGAAATTTGGCCTAAATAGCCATAATCATTCTTTAAGCAAGAGCAAATGTCTAGCCCTGTGAAATTACCATGTTCACTACTTTTTACATGATTCTTCCTTGATAAGATAAATACAGTACTCCCTTCCTTCAGACAAAGGTGATTATAAATTCATTGTATCATGATAAAATCTTAAAGGGGTGTGTGTGTGTGTGAATATGCCTGTATACACACATACACACACACACCATTGAGGGATTTAGGGCAGTTTATAAAAATACAATAGGATAAAAATAAATAAGGCAGTCCCAGAAGGCAACACTCTGTGGGGCCTGAATGGCGCTTATTCTTTTGGCTACTGTTGCCCTCCCCTTCCATCCCCATCCCCATCAGTCTCTTTTTCCACAGTTCAAGGCCACTTTCTCTTATGGCACATGAAGAGCGGCCTTAACAACCTCAACACTGAAGCTCTTTCTCCCCTTGTCCAAACTCTGCCTGACTTCCTCCCCAAAGTGGTGGGATAGGGCAGGGGAGAGGGGAAGGAAGCACCTGGAGGTCAAAGCTACACCGGGCATGGGAGCGATCTGATCTCACGTCCACCTCCTGGGCTCAGGAAGGTTGTGCTGTGCATGCGGAGTCATTGACTTCGGCTCCCAGGTCCCTTGAGAGCTAAAACATGGATCACGCTGACACTCTTAATGGGTTACCAGGCACTGAGAGTTCTGGATCATCAGGTGGCCTTGATGTTTGAAGACAAATTCCTTTAAAGCTCATCTCCAAGCAAGTTAGCAAAGGCAAATCTGTGTCTCAAACTCAAAGGACTGTGAGCGGGCTGCCTGCTGGTGAAGAAGAATTTGAATGTGACAAATAAGGGCAGTATGACTGTAAAGGAGGGGAACCATTGGGAAAAAAGAAAAAATTTCCCAAATGCCTTTGGGAAGACTTTTAGATAAACGTGATAGGTGAAAGGATGATTCACCACTTAATTTCTGTGACAAATATGATTTGCTTATTAAAATCTATGGGCGAATGATTCTGTACAAGCCTGCTTTTTGCTATGACTGTACTAATTTATACAACAAAAACAAAACAAAAACTAAACAGCAGTAAGATGTGTCCAGGCTGTGGTATTCCTGTGCTGCAAATTGAGGAGTGTACATGAGGTTCTGTCTTCTTGTGTGGCACTGTCCAAGGATGCAAGAGGACATATTTGTCTCAAAGAGACTTACAAGCTCTTATCAACCTCTGCCATAAGAGGGCTGGAAAACTTACCTGTGCTCCACTTGAAGAAGTTCATCCTTGTATTGCCTCACCAACAACTGAAATCCCTGAAATGCTGCTAGACAAGAACCATATGAGCCGTATTCCGTCAGAGCAGCACACCATGATCTCACCACCTCTTGTGGAATATGTGCCACACACGCATGATAATCAGCCACATGGGGATCTTTGTGCCCGTCTAGCAGAATTGTCTCCACCCCCACCTTCTTTGGTCCATCAGGAAACCATTAGTATTTCAACAAGAGAACGCAGCAGTTTAATAATCATCCCTATTCAGGATGATTCAAATTTTGGTGCTAAAGAACCATCATCTCCTGCCCCAGCACCTGCTCACCATCATCTTGCATATCAAAGTCAACCAGTGATATCATGCCCTTCTCATATGATGCCTCCGGAGCAACACGTACCACCTCCATCTCCTCCACCACTACCAAGCCATCCAATGTCATATTCTCTCCAGAATTCAGGTACTCCTCACCTGGTTTGCAGTTAAGTGCCGCCTCCACCCATGACTTCTGATCCATCACCAATGACTTCTTCCTCTGGATGTATTATTGCCCAGGTGCCACCTTATATTACTCCTCCTCCTCCAAGGTCTCCTCTGTCTCAAAATGGTGGTCCACCTGTAAGGGAATTCCCTTTGAACCGTTGTAATCCTAACTCTTTATCCAAGTTCATTGAAGAACAAGAAACTCTGAGCCCTCCATTTACACAACCAGATGGAACAAATCCTGGTATATGGCGTGTATCAAAAGAACATTTACCTCCTCCACCAATGCAAGCTCCACCTTCCCCATTTCCACTGCCTGGCTCACATTCAGATCAGACAAGATATAGACCATATTAACAATGATAATAGTATTTTGAACTGAAGAGCTGATAAGGAAAAAACCTTAAATATAGTCAATCTTTTAATTAAACTTTGACCATTTTGGGAAGGAAAAGCTGTAAAACACTGAGGATCTTGTCTCTTAAAATGGTTTAAGCCTTGACTTTACCATTTATTTCAAGTTCTGTAACGTAGTGTGGATAAATGGCTCAGCTGAGCATAGCTGTATTTTAACAACTTTGTTCCCTTAGTGTGGGAAATTGACCCAGAGGTGACCTTTTGTAATATGAATTCCTGAAATAAGTGTGCATTGTTCCACTTTCAAAAGTATTGTTTTTGTTTATTTTTTTGTGATTATTTTGTTAACCTGTGTCAAAGGTTTAAATTTCAATATGGTTGTAAAAATGCCATTTTTATGTGAATTTAAGCACAGTCACATACTGTTTTTTTAAAAAACCATGTTTTACTACTAATTTCACAAAGTACAATAAAAATCCTACAAGTGAAAATCTAGAATATACTGTAAGGCAGACAGCTAAATGATAGAGAATTATTTTACATTTTAGGCACTGAAATTTTGAGGTATAATAAGTATATAATGCCTTTCATTTGGATGCCTTTCATTTCTAGGCAGCCCCAGAAGCACCAAAATACATCGGAATTCCAGTACTATGATAGATTTATGTTTGTAATGTTAAAAGGCATTACTAAATCATTTGGAAAGATATGGCTAAAGTAATTGACTCTGTAGGCTCCAAGCTAGTGGGGATGCTGTTACTTGTTAATACTTTTTTTTCAGAATGGTTGGAATCACATAATGCACCACACTTCTTAGTCTTAAGTAACGTTATATTATAGCACTGTTTAAATGGTGTCATTTGGATGAAGTGTGTGCTACTCTGCTCATTGTCTTAAACTAAATATTTAGGGCTGAATAGACTTTAGTATAATTCCTCATTTCATGGTAGAGTTTGGTCCCCTTCTTATGGTTTCTTGTTTATTGGGTTTTAAACTACAACTTAAGTTCCATGGAGGAATTTGAATAATGTATTCATGATAGGCATTCTTATAGTTACAACTTGCATTTGCTTGGGTTTCATTATTGTGTGATAAATGTTTTCCCTCTAAATTGAAATAAAACACTATTCTTTCCTATTTCTTTTACTGGTAAAGGATTCTAAACTTGGGACATTTTATCATGAAGTTAACAGTGAAGACTCCCAGATGACTTTGTATTGGAGAAGAGAAAAGTAATGGCCAAACTATATGAATTTCACTGCTTTATAAGGTGCCTTTAGAATCACTTTTGCGTCACAGGGACTTGTTATATTCCTGCTAAGGTGACCACTTACACTTTATACAGAATTCATATGGATGAATTAAGATTCTTAGGATATTACTATATATCATTTGAATAAACCATCATGAAGTTTTCCTCCCCAAATGGTACCTAATATAAACATGAAATGTCTAGTGTATGGATACAATCTGTTAGATAGTTTATAGCATATAAATTTAGAACATATTTCTTTTTGGCAAAGGATGAACTGATGGCTAATTTATCATTTTATTCTGTTGGATAAAGGCAAAACCAAATTCTTATTTTGGCTGATCAGATGCAAACATATCTATGAGCTTAGAGCTGAAGTTAGAAATAATATAAATGGCCGTTTTAACCTTGACCAGCCTAAAATAACTAATATACTTTTTTGTAAAAGTAAGTGATTTTTCACACCTAGCAATTTGAGAATCCAGTGTTAATGCAATATTTCTAGTGAGAAAGCCTTGTTATTAGAAGTACTGAGTGTAATAGTGTGAAATATTAGTGGTAAATGCTTCTATCATATTATTGTATGTCCTTGGACTGGTACAAACTTGATTCCTTTTTTTGCCTGAGTTCAGAAGCTGTTATAATATTACTGTTAAAATACAGCACCGTTCTTTGTTTCCTGTAATAAAAAAAAATAGCCAAATTCACTGTAAGTCTTCTCAGCTATCTGTGAAGAGCTCTCCTGCTTTTATTGAAATTCACTAGGGTTGAATGCGGCATGAAACCACTTAGATGATGTATTGGATCAAAAAATCAGTATTGTGATAAAATTTCACATGTTAAAAGAGGTAGACTTTTAAAAAATGGTGTATTTTCAGTTAGGTTTAGGAAATATATGTTATTCAGCAAAGCAGATCAGATGGATGTGTTGTAGCGGACAGAATTTTTAAACAGCCTTAGATATGAATTCATCGAGTTGTTGTTTGAATGACTGTGGTGAGTAGAAAGATAACAAAATTACTGTTAATGTTTGTTTCTTTAAGGAAAAAAAAATGTGAATCCTACCTTATGTCAGAGGAGGCTTTGAAGCTATAATGGACACAGATCTAAATTAAAGGTATGTACAATGCATTGTATTACTCTGAAGATTGCTGAGGTGGCAGTTTAATTGTTAAACACAATAAAATGGATGCATAAATACTAAAAAATAATACTTATAAAAAAGAAAAATAAATATCAGGGAAAGGGAAAATGAAGGTAGAATAAGTAGTAAAATCAAGCCCAAGTTAGACTTGGGATGAAAAAAATTCGAACCAGAAAATCTTGCACTGTTGCTAATGGTGGATGAAATGTGGTTAAAGCAAAGAGGCAAAATAAAAAAACACGTACATTTCATGGAGAGCATAAATCTGATGCTGAGAGGAAGTTTTGTGGGTGCCCATGAGATGGTCACTGTGTAATATAGGGTGGTGGTTCCTGATTCTGACAGCAGGAGAGAATCTCCTGGAGAGTCAGCTAAAAATAGCAGCCTTTGCCTTATTTCCACAAGCTTCTGATTCAGTAGGTTTGCAGGATGGATGGGGCTTAGTAATCTGTGCTTTCAGCAAGTAGGTTGGGTGATTTGGAAGCAGCTGCCTGACAAATTTAGTCACTGGTCACCCAGTCTCCATTCTCAGCAGCCTACCCTCCTTTCTGTACACAGCAACCAAGGTAATCATTTGAGAATGGAAACCGGCCCTCAGGTGGGTTTGCATTGCACTTCAGGTTCCAATTCCTTATTCATGACTGTATCCGATTAGACTCCTAGTGAATTTTCCAAACTCATGACCTACCATTCTTTCCTCACTCCCTCTATTCTAGCCATACAACCTTTTCTTTGATCCTCAGACCGCCAAGCTCACTTCTGCCTCAGCATTTTGTACTTCCTGTTTTTTTCTGCCAGGACCATCTTCCCACGGGTCTTCATATGGCTGGTTTTCTTACTTCATGTCTTTGTTCAGATGCCTTCCTTGCCACTCTGTGGAAAATAGCACCACCCCCCACCATCCCTCTGTATCTCCTAACCCTGCTTTATTTTTTTCTATGGCATTATTACTTCTTGTTATTATATAACAAACTGCTTTCTTATTTTTGTTTCCTCGATGAGCGTGTCATCTCCCAGAGAGGAAGGTCTTTGTACTGGTTCATCAAAGAAAGACAAAGAGTGTTATGTAATTATAAAACAATTTCATTTTTGTTTCCTACTGTTTGCTGCTGCTTCTTTTTACATTTTATTTTTCCCCAGCTGAAAACTGGGGCCATCTCATGACTTTTCTCTACACTCTTAGATGATAGAAAGCCCTGTGGTCCATAACTGAAATGTCTAGTCAGATGAAATGCTCCAACTTCGGAATTGACTTAAGGGTGAGGCCTTTTCTCCCTTCCCCAGCTGTGGCTGGTGGAAAACTAGCAATTGGGGGAGAATGTTGTGGTCAACTTCGTGCCTTACCCACATTTGCTTTTATTTCTTCTCCCCTATTTCACTAGATGGAGGTCTTGGTCCTCCAGAGTCGCAGTGCAAGGGATTGGGGGAGGAGAGGTGAGGGAAGTAGAAAAGGTCTTACTTGATTGGTAGTGTCTGAAACTGGGTTAGTGCTTTCTGGGTCTGACTACAGATTTTAAGAATTGATCCTTTCTTTCATGGGCACTTTTGTAGTTGATAAGAATTGCTCTCATTGTTTTGGATCTCTCCCAGTAGTTCCCTTGATGAAGATGAATGCATCTTTTTTCCAGTTAGTTCCTTATTTCTTCTTCAGACCCCGAGAATCTGGCACTACCTACAGCTTCTCTCCACTGAGTTTGTTCATCCCTCCAGGGGTTCTCTGGGACGGGGCCTAAGATGACCTCCATACCGGCTTCCTCTAGTGAGGGGCAATATGTGGCCCATGAGAAACACTTCCTTTTCTGGTTGTGCTGGCCATCCCAGTGTTGCCAGCTCCCTCTTCCTCAGCTGTCACAGAAATTAGTCAGCTTGTCTCCTGCAACTTACATTTTCCAGACAACAGTCTAGAGTGTCCCTAATACTCCAGAGAACACATATTTAGCCCTTTCAATGGTCTCATTAAAGTGCTCCTCTCCTGGGAGGTGAAGTGGGACGCATTCTTTCGTCCTTTCTTCCGAGTATGGAGGTGGTGGTGGGACTCATATCTCAGCAAAATCCAGTGCCAGACTGTGTTCTGATTGGTCAGTGCCCATGCCATACCGTGTGTTAAATATTTTTATTATTTCTATAGATCCATCTATTCTTGATTTTCAAATGGCTCAGGAACCACAGATGGAAAAATGCAATCTGTTTGAATTGTGTCTACAAAAACTAAAGAAGGGGAAAAGTGGGTAATTAAATGGATAATTCAGAAAAAATGCCTCAGGTATTGGAATTTTCTTGGCAAAGTTTTATCTGAATCATTCTGAAAACTGTCGGAATTTGGCACATCTTGCCACAGTTCCAACAACATTATGTTAAATAAAATGATATTTTTTTTCTTTGACAGAATAGTCAATAGATACATTTTATTTCCAAAGGAAGAACTCAGTTTTATTTTCAGCATCTTTCAAGGTTAGACCTAGGTAAAAATGTGATATAGATGGAGTTCATATTTGGCTGGGATGAAGTGGGGATGCAGAATCCTTTTTCATCTGCTGAATGAAACTAGTTTTTTTCATCACATGTCATCACACAATGGGAAAGAGATCGACTACTTATTCATTGACCATCACTTGCTGTGTTTTAGCTTTTTTCCTAATATTTGACTTGATTTTCTGTTTGGTTTATGCATGTGGTAGACTGGTTGTGAAATTGGCCTCAATTCTTCACCCCTTCCTATAGCTATACTCTTTCAATGTGTCTTCACAGTTCCTCTTACCAAGAGGTGGAATCTATTTTCTTGCCCCTTTGAATACGGGCTGGCCTTGTGGTTTGCTTTGGCCAATAGAAGATGATAGCAGTGTCAGTGTGCCAGTTCTGAGCCTAGAGGCCTCGGGTTCTTTCACTCTCAGAGCTCTGCCACCAGAGAACAAACTTGGCCTACTTTGCTGGAAGATAAGAGAACACACTGAGGAGAGCTCATTTTCTCGTTCAAAGCCATTCTAGACCAGCCTAAAGTCAGCCAACCTCAAAACATGTGTGAGTGCCCAGCCAAGGTTAGCAGAGCTATCAACCCAACCCACACCTGACCACAGACCTAAGCAGGAGCTCATCTGAGACCAGAAGAACCTCTCTGATTACCTGTAGTTTTGTGAGCAATAATATAAATGCTTATTGTTTCAAGTCATTGAGTTTTCGGATGCTTTGTTACACAGCGATAGCTAACTCATACAAACCATTTTTGCCCTCACTTTCATCCTGTAGTCAGAGAATTACACACCGTCCAGTTTCACAATTAAAATTTGCTTTAATGTAAGGTATTTTAAAAACATAAATTGCAAATATCTGATGTTAAGACATGAGAAGAGTTCACCTTTGAAAGGGTTTAATATACTAAATATTTTCTTTAAGTTTTGTCATCTTCACATACTCATTTCCCAGTTTTCTCATTAATATCCAAGTTATAAGGATGATTAACTTTCAATAAACTGCATAGTAACCTTGAACAAATTGTGGAAGATTTAGCTTAAGCAGATATTACATATGCAGCTGGTGTTTCCTAGAGTCTTGGTGATCAAATTACTGAAGACTATATGCAAAGTCTTGTGCTTATCAGCATAAATCCTTATTCCAGATTTTCTCTTCTGAATTGGTATCTAGGGATCTCCTAAGTTTGTGGAAGCCATTTGTGCAATAGCTGTGATATAGTGGCCTGCTCTTACCTTGAAGATTTAGCTCTATGCTTTATGACTGATAGATCTGTATTCAGGTAGTATATAGAGCCATAGTCACTATGGTGCATATTCTTTATCTTTGCATCTGAGGAGGCTCAAGTGATTATGGGCTACAGTGTAGGCAAACCCTCCTTTTAACCCCATCCTTTCATGAGTCCCAACAATCTGAAATGGCTTTCTGAATCAATGTCCTAAAACTTTCTTTTCCTTGTTTAGTCCAACCTTCCCATCTCTCTCTATTTCAACCACATATGAGCAAGCTATTAGCCCCCCAGCCCTGCATAAGCCCAGATGTCTGTCACCAGGACTGACAGCACCTTGGATACCACTTGGCTGCATTTTCGACAGTGAGGAGGCAGTTGGGCAAACATCTATTTTAGGGACAGATGTATGCATAATCTTAGGTTTTCAGTTTAGAATATACTTAAAAATGTAATTAAAAATACTTTTATTTTTTATCAGGGAAAATAGCTTTAAAATAATTTTTGTGTTTTAGTTTGAAAAAGCAAGACATGCTCATTATTGAATATGTATACAATATAGGAAAGGATAAATAAAAATTAAAATTATCTGTAATTCTATAGGCGATTTTTTGTATATATTTTAATATACGTTTAGATGGTACTCTGTAAAAATTGTTTCCAAGTTTCTACCTTTTATACAACTCCTGTCTTTTATTAATAATTAATTCTTTAAACTAAATTTGTTAGAGGGTGAACTTTTAATTTTTATCTTTTAAAACCACATGACTTATTTGCATTTTAACATATAATAGCATTTGATATGTTTTAGTCAGGGCTCAATGTATATAAATTATTTAGATTCTTAATGCAGTATCTGTATGGTTGCTTAAAATTGAAAACATTAACTCTGATTTACTTCACACTTTGCCTCTGTTTCCTTGCAATCAACATACCTGGTTCTCTCTCTAGGGTAAAGAAAGAACATACCCACAAGTCCATATATATTAATAGGAGAGAAAGAGCGAAGAAGTAGCCAACTCCAGAACAGGTACTTTGAGAAAGAGGACCTCAGTCAGTATAATTACCATTAGGTGTATTTTATCACAAATAAATCATTACTAAATCCTTTCCTATTCTCTTTTTTCTTTTCTAACGCTATTGACTCTGAAAGGGGCTGGCCACACATTAGGCCAGGGAGGAGTGGGAGGACGCTGCACGCTGTTCTGTGAAAAGTATCTGATGAAAATAAAACTACTTTTGTTACTTTTTAAAAGTCTGTAAGTACAGATTTTTATTTGATTTGAACATTAAATTTCATTTTTGTTTTGATATACTAGCAACTCATAGCTGTTTACAACTATCATCTGGCTAACTTCCCTTGGATGTAATCCAGGCCCTTCAACCCCCATGAATCCATCACTGCATCATCGTCTCCCAGCCAGCAGACTCCTCTAGGGTTTCCTTTCTTGGTGAGTGGTTCCTTTAGCCAACGAAATGTACAATCTAGAACCCTAGTGGTCATCCTTTAGCCCTCCACACTCCTCCCTCACTCCCTATATTTAATTGGTAACCAAGGTCTGTAGATTCTGTCTTTGTGCTTCTCTCACAGCTATGGCAACCAAGCCATTGCCTTTACCACAGTGCAGGCATTCATCGCTTCTCTGGGGACTGCTGGAAGTACCTTCTTATCGCTTTCCCTGCTTCTGATCTCATCACCAGCCTCCCTCATCCCACACAGCTGCCAAGTAAGCCCTCTCCCATGTAAGTCTGTTTATAGACACCAATATACAGCTCTAGCATTTGGGATAATGTTAAATTCCTTTGCTTAGCACAGAAGGGCCCTCATATCTGGCCTGTCACCCTCTCTAGCCTCATTTCCCACCACTTGCCCATGGGCATCCTTTTCTCCAGTTGTGTATTTTCAGTGTCCTTCTCAAAAGACCAAAGCAGTTTCCCCCTTTGTGTCTTCCCATACAGGTTTCCCTCTGCCAGATATTCCTTTCTTTGTTTTTTCTCCCCGCTTTTATCTTTTCTGCTTTTTTAAAAATAAATTCTTCAAGCCTCAGCAGAAACATCACTTCTTTCTGAAACCTTTCTCCAATCAAGTGCATGATTTTGATGCTTCTGCACTGGATTACTGTGCCATTTGTATGTTTACATCATGCCAGTTTTCGAATTACATTTTAATTGATTATTTACATGCCTTTCTATTCCACTAGGCTAGTGGGTCTCAAAGTATGGTCCCCTGACCAGCAGCATCCGCTTCACCTGGGAATTTGTTAGGAAAGCAAATTCAGAGGCTTCACTCAAGATCAGAAAGTCTGGGGTGGAGCCCAGCAATTTGTGTTGGGGGCAAATCATTTAATATCTTATGATAAGGGAAGACTGGCTGGCCATAGTGGCATGCTAAGAAACATGGGAAATATTTGGAAGATGCATGAATACTGCACAAATGCTTTCCTCCATGCCAACTTCAAGTGACTGGCAACAGAAGTCCAAAATGCCCCAAAGCATTTCAACACTTGTATTAATTTGCTGCTGTCACAAATTATCATGAATTTAGTGGCTTAAAACAACAAAAATTTATTATCCTGCAGTTTTGGAGGTCAGGATTCTGAAATAGGTCTCGCTGGGTAAAATCAAGGCGCTGGCAGGGCCGAGTTCCTTCTGGAGGCTCTAGGGGACAATCCAGTTCCTCATTTTTTTCCAGCTTCTAGAGGCCACCTGCATTCCTTGCTTGTGACCTCTTCCCCCATCTTCAAAGCTAGCCTTGGCTGGTTGAATCTTTCTCATGATGCATCTCTTTGGTTCTGACCTTCTACCCCCACACCCCCTTCATATTTAAGGACTTGTGTGATTACATTGGGCCCACCTGGATGAGCCAAGCTAATTTTATTTTAAGGTCAGCTGATTAGCAACCTTAATTCCATCTTGCTATGTACCATAACATATTCAGAGATTCCAGGGATTAGGATGCGGACGTTTTGGGGGTGGAGGCATTATCCTGCCTACCATGACATTTATTCTTGACTTTTGGAGATTTAAATGAAATTGGTATTGCCTTTGCGTTAATGCAAGGCTCTTTGGAAAGATCTAGGATTCCCTTTTTTCATTGTTATTTCTTGTGAAGAAAGTGGTTTGAAAATTTGGTGATGATTTAGAGCATTTTATTGAAAAGAGATCCCTACTCCCAGGATTTATAGTTGTGAATGTAAAAATCTAAACTTCACTCAAGGTTACCCAGGAAAACGTGTCTGAGTTGGCAGCTAGAGACCATGAGATCTATGAAAATAAGTGTATCAATATGTTAAAAATAAATCAGATTCAAATATTTAAAAAAAGAGAAATAATGTGTTATCAAGTAACATATTTTTGGAGAAGGGGCGGGCAAACGCTTTTCAAAATCTTTCTCAAGAATCTGGTTTTAGATCAAATTTGCCAAGTCTTTCATTCTTAGTATCCCTTTTCACCCACAGTTAAGGCCAGAGGTGTCCTGTAAAAAATTCCTTATATGTAAGAACCCCAGGTGATTGCTGAGATCAGCCTCTCACCTACCTCTGAGCCCCATCATCCAAAGCACTGTGGTCAGTGGCTGCCTTGTCACTCTGTTGGTTTTCCTCTCTCCATCTGGCTTGAGTTTGGTGCCTCTGTTCAATTGTCTGTGTGTCAGTCTGTCTTCATCCATGAGTATGTTCTGTCAGACAGCTCCAGTTCCGTGCTTCCCAGTTGAGAGTGATCCCCATCCCATTTTTGTGCCCAGCCCTGGCTTCCAGAACCTCATCCGTATCAGCAGCTTGGGTCACTAGTTTCCAAAGAGAGGTGTTCACCTCTTCAATTATGTAAATAAAATAAGTGTAAGAGACACAGAACATTTAAACAGCTATATCTTAACAGCTCTTAACTTCAGCTGCTGCCTCCAGGGGGCTATCTGAGAGTGGGGAACAGGAAGTAATCTTACAGGTAAGAGTGGTCTGAGTAATGGGGAGACTCTTGCAGGCAACCTTCAGACCCTAACTTTTTCTCTTCCCGCCTGAAGATAGAGAGGTCTACAGAACCTCTGCAGACACATTGTAGGAGGCTTTGCCTTGCAGGGATTTGGCAGAAGGTATTATAGAACCCATTTATACTGCAGAATACTTCACGTGTTTCATTTGTACAGATCTGTGCGCTAACAAATAGCAGTGGAAATGGAACAGTAGAAGTGCACTTGATGAAGGCTGTGAATTTTAAATATTGAGCATTGATAAGGTAGCATTTGGAAACTGAGAATACTTTTCAAATGCAATATGTGTCACCTCTGATATGAGGGCAGGACCAGTCCAACATGGACCAGTTTGGACCAACATTGGGCAGTACAGAAATGTATTTGTGGACAGTGCACCAGTAACATGGTGAGAAAGGAAGTGAATTGCAGCCAGAAAAGTCTTGCTAGGCTTAATTATCCTTAATCAGTGTTTTTACCCATTTCCTAGTGAGAAAGGATTGGTAGTTAAACCAGAATCCCTCTGAACCTCTCTGTGACTATGCGTGCCCAGTATCTGTAGTTGCCATGTTTATAGAATATGATTAACTATTAATCAAGCTGAGTTTATCCTCTACTGTGAATTCAATACTTAACTTTTAAAATCTTTACAAATCCTGAATCGAAAGTCCTCCTCAGATATTGTTAAGGAGAATAATGTGAACTAGGTAGGACCCACCTGACATTTCTAGTCACCACCTTACATCAAAATGGAAAGACCTGGCAAACAGCACCTTTAGCCATTGAAGTTGGCCAGAGTGAAATTTCCTTCAGTTTAAATGTCTTGGAGATAGCAAGGATTGATTCTTTACCTGAAGAGGAAGAAGTTGTAAGAAAATTACCTGGCCAATCTAAGCACAAAACCCCCAATACTTTGCCTCATATGTCTTTTTAGGACAATATGTTGTTTTGTTCTGATCTTGGATAACTTTCTGGCTTTACTTTGTGTGACCACACGTGATCACCCAGATCATTATAATTGCATAAATTTAAGAGCTATGGGTTATGGATTCACTCTGAAAGTGGAATCGAAGTGGAATGCATCTGCAATAACCCACACAACTACATAACTACCTGAGAAGTGTTGCCTTGAGTTAGACCCTTGGGCCACCTGGTTATACAGGAGCGTAGATTAGGAGAGTGGTATAAGAGGACATTGATTTCCCACATTCCTATAGTCCTTCATAAAGGGGATTTGTAGGACGTGTTTTCTTTTAACAGACCAGCTTTCAACCCCTTTGTTCATGAATCTGCCTTAGAGAAGAAGTTCATGTTTCTAAGAAATGACTTTGTTCCCTCTCAGGCTCCAAATGGAAACTTTTCAAGGCCATATTTGCTATGAGGGATATTTATCATGGAAGTTAAGTAACTTACACTTTAATTCAAGTGTCCTCTCAGCATTGAGAATAGGCTATTTTCTTCAGGAGGCCCCAGCAGGTTCCTGTTTTAAAGAAATTGAAAAGAAATATATTGCTTTCAGCGGCCCCCAAATCAATACAGTTTCAAATATAGATGGGACCAAGTTTCTTGTGCTTCTTATGTGGGCTGAAGAATGGTGCTGACCTGAAATTCTGTGTGGTCATAATACTTAGACGGAAGCCATTGTGCTGTGGGGTATGAATGATTGTGACTCCAGATTAAGGTGGCCAATCCTTGCACACTCCACACAGTAATGATGGCCTCCCATCCATCTATCTTTAGCACCTTCCCTACAGAATAGATTAGGACCAAGCCATTTAAACATCAAAACATATTCCTTTTTCTTCACCTTTTAAAAAACAACATAGAGCCTTAGGGCGTTGCCAGTCCGTGCTTTTTTGAATAGAATAATATGTGTGATAAATATGGCTATAAGCTATAAAGTCATTGATAGCAGGGTACCAATGTTTTATTTATCTTCCTATCTCACTCAGTGTCTAACTGTGGCTTATACAGAACACTAGCTCAATAAATGAATCAATAATTTCACATACCAATGCTACAAGGAATGTCTGCTTGTTTTGGACTTGACATGTAGACTTTTCGTGCTGGGAGAAGGATCTTGATTCTTTTGTATAGTTTCCATTTCTCTGTTGCAGTTCTCAAAATTGCTTTTTATCTCTTTGAATTTGTGAGCATATTTATTTTAAAGTGTTTGTCTGGTAACTCCAACATCCTTCCTTGTTATTCTATTTCTATTTTTTTCCCTGCTGGTCTTAATTCATGTTGTCTTGTCTCCAGACTGTCTGCTTTTGTTTGCATGTCAGACATTGTATTTGAAAAATTGTTTGTAGTAATAATTTGAGGCTCAAGATGATGCTATTTTCCTCCAGAGAGGATTCCTATTTGCTTCTGCCAGATGCCCAGAGACACTAGCAGTCTTGAGCACCTCTGTCCACTTTCAGGGATTGAGAGGATTAGAAGACGATCTGCAGTTCCTGCAGTAGTCCATGTACTTTCAGTTCACACGAATTTAAAGGTATAGACTTTTGGAGATCCAACCCAAAGTAGGAAGGTTGACTTGTGCCCAGCCCCTGCCCTTGCCGCCCCTGCTTTCTTGGTGGTTGCCAGACACCAATGTCTGTTCCTTTGGCTCCACCAGGTTGACTAAACTATTGCTTAGCCTCTCAGCCTCTCAGCTGTCCCCTCCAGGACCACTAAACACTCCCAGGAGTAGAGACTTTAAACACAGGGTTCATTGCTCAGGGCATCCATTCTCCCCTGAATCTTGTCCAGGTAATACTTCTCTATCTTGTTAGCATTGTGAGGCCTTTAGACAGATTTAAAAAAAATATTTTGACATACTTTTCTAGTGATTCTTAGTGGGAGAGGGTGACCAAATTACCTAGTCTGTCATGAACAGAAGCAGAAGTCCACTCATTTTATTTTTGGTCACAGTTGCTTGTTTTTATGTCTTTAACAACATCCTTTATTGTTTGGTCAGTTTTATTTCTTGTTTTTTTCTGAGTCTATTCTGATAGTTAGAAATGTTGATATATTTGTTTTGCTGGCTAGCTTTATACTTATGACTTTATATAATGCTTTTAATTCTCTATTTTTTTTCAGAAAGTATCTATTAATCATTTATTTTGAGAAATGATAAAACCAGTACATTTCTTTCTCACCCTACTCTACCACTTGATTTGAGTTGATTGCATTATATTTCTTAGTGTTTCTCATGAGACTGTTAAATGTATTTCTATTATTTAATTTTTCAGTTTAAAACAGTAGCATTTGACATACGGCTATTAAAAAGGACAGAATAGAAGTAATACATATATGGAGTAAAAGAAAAAAATAGACTAGGAAAATGCTTTAAAGTAAAATATTACTTTTGAAGGTCTAATTTTTATAGTGCATAAATGGCTAATTAAATTCAATCCTCTTAATATGATTATGGATCTATCTACTACTTTTAGTTCTGTCAATTTTTACTTTATGTATTTCGAAGCTGTGTTATTGGGTTCATATAGCTATAGACTTTTAATATCTTTCTGGTATATTAACCCTGTTATTGTTACAAAATATCTTTCTTAATCTCAAACATTGTTTTTTGCCTTAAAATCTCCTTTTACTGATATTAGTATAGCAATACTAACTTTCTTTTGGTTATTGTTTGCATGGTATATCTTTTTTACCTAATTTTAATTTCAACCTTTTTGTATCCTTATAGTCAAGATATTTCCTTTATAGGCATCATCTATTTGGGATTTGATTTTTTTACACTAAGGCAAATTACATTTAATACAATTACTGATATATTTGAGTTTATATTCTTCCATATTACTATATGTTTTCTGATTGATCTACCTATTTTGTGATCCTTTTTCTCTATGTTCTTACCTTCCTTTAGATGATCAATATTTTTTTTTATTACTCAATTCCCCCCTTGATTAGCTTTTTAGTTACATGTCCTTTTACTATTCATTTAATGGTTACCCTACAGACTATGGCATGCTTCCTTAATTTAGTAGATTAATATAAGTTTTTACCTTTTCCACTTCCCTGACAATGCCAGATCTTAGAAGAGTCGAACTTTATTTCTTCCCTTTCTATATTTTGTGATATTGTTGTCATGCAATTTAATTATGCATGTATTTGAAACTCCACAAGAAAATATTTTTATTATTTTATATGTTCAGTACTCATTTAGATTTACCTTCATATTTACCTTTTTGTCATTTTTCATTCCTTCCTGTATTTCCATGTTTCTCTCTGGGGTTATTTTCCTCTTTCCAGAAAAACTATTTTTAGTATTTCTTGCACTGCAGGTCTGCTGGTGATGAATTCTCTTCGTTTTTGCTAGAAGACATCTTTATTTCACGTACCTTTTTGAGGAATATTTTACTGCATATAGAATTCTCGGTTGGCAGTTATTTTCTTTCAGCACTTTCAAGGTGTCATTTCCATTGCCTTCTGGGTTCTATCACTTCTTTAGAGAAGCCAGCTATAGATCTTCACGGTTTACCTTCATGTATCTTTTTACCTCTGGTTTTAAGGTTTTCTCTTTATCTTTGACTTTTACAAGTTTTACTATGATGTGCCTACCTTTGGTTTTCTTTGTGTTTATCTTGCCTGAAGTATATATTCTAAGCTTCTTGCTTCTGTGGGTTGGTGCTTTTCATCTATTGAGAAAATTCTCAGACATTATCTTTTCAAAATCTTGTTTCTGCCCCATTCTATCTTTCCTTTTCTCTGCAACCGTGTGTTAGATATTTTACTTTCCCCATATGTGTCTTTTAGTATTTCCCATTCTTTTCTTCTCTCTGTACTTCAGTCTGTATATTTTCTATTGACCTGTCCTCTGATTTATGAATCCTCTTTTTTGCTATGTCTTATCTCTTGCTAAGCACAACTGTTTAGTTCTTAATTTCAAATATTATATTTTTCAGTTCTAGAATTTCCAATTCCTTTTTTCTAGATGTCATTTCTCGGTTGATATTTTCCATCTTTTTATCTATTCTCTCTCTTTTCTGCTGTTTTTCTTGAAGATATTAATCTTAGGCATGTTAAAGTTCTTGCTTGCTAATTCTAAAATCTAGATCATCGGGGGGGGGGTCTATGAATATTATCCATTTTCTTCTTGGTTTTGGGCCTCTTTGCTTCTGGTAGTTGATTTAATGTCAGCTATTGTGTATGAAAAGTTTTAGAGGGGCTGGATGATGTCATTTTTCTCCAGAGAGGTTTCATCTTTTCCTCTTCTAGACAGATGGGGAGAGCTGCTCAATTACCTTAATTTAACCAGGGAAATGGACTCAAGGTTGGGTTGGGCCTTCTCAGGTGTCTATCTACCAATCGTTTGCTTCATGCTCCTAGGGTTTAGTTCTCCAAGGGTTCAAACTGAGAACTTGAGGTATTCTGTGAGGCTCCTCTACCGTGGCTGATCCCAAGCTCTTAGACTTCACAGCATGGAAAAACTGCTAAGTACAACTCTCTGCTCTTTAGAGCCTTTCTGCTTAGCTTCCTGCCTCCTGTGTCATGCAGTTTTAGAATTCAGCAAACGTTTTGAGGGGAAAATTGGTCAAGTACAAGACTCAGATCTCTGTTCCTCCCTTCTCATTGGGATCCTAGACCATCAAAGCTCTGATTGTTTCTCTGCCTCTTAATGAAGTCCTCTCCCTGGGAAAAGCCTATATTCTCAGCCTGTAGCCCGTGGCTAGAATTGCCAGTTGCCCTTAGGAAAAAGTAGATGCAGAATACCAGCTCACCTCTCTGCAGCTTCCCCTTTTGCAGCATTTTGTTTGCCTTAGCAGCTCTCTGATGCTTTCAAACAGACCTTCCTCCCTCCCTCCTTTCCTCTCTCCCTCCTTTTCCTCACTTCTTTTGTTTTTTTCAAATGTAGTATTTCTTGACAAAAATTTGATCTGCTGTCAGTCTTTCCTTCATACTTGGAAGCCCATTCAAATTTAAAAAAGAAAGCAAGATTGTAGAAGATAAATGTTAAAGAATATAAACATTCCTTCCATTTACTTATTTGATGAGACGCTGGTGTAATACACAACAGATGCAAAGTGAAAGAGAGAAAACCCCTGCTCTTAGTAGCTCATCTGTGATTACAATTATTAAAATATGAATATCTTGTATTTTATGCCCTGCATTATTTTTAATTTCATTTGTTTTATCTTTAAAAAATAGATTTGCTAGGACCAGCCCCGGTGGCGTAGTGGTTAGGTTCAGTGTGCTCCGCATCGGCAGCCTGGGTTTGGTTCCTGGGTGTGGACCTACAACACTCTGTTAGCGGCCATGCTGTGCTGGCAGCCCACATACTGAAAAATAGAGGAAGATAGGCATGGATGTTAGCTCAGGACAAATCTTCCTCAGCAAAAAGAAAAAAAAATTTGCTAGTTTTCCAAAGAACTGTCTTTTTTTCCCCCAGCTTTGAGATATAATCAACATATGTCATTGTGTAAGTTTAAAGTGTACAACATGATGATTTGATGCATATATATATTGTGAAATGATTATTACAGTAAGATTAGTAAACACTTCCATCACCTCACATAATTACCTTTTTTTTGTGGTGAGAACATTTAAGATCTACTCTCAGCAACTTTCGAGTATACAATACAGTATTATTAACTATAATCACCCTGATGTACATTAGATCCTAGAACCTATTCATCTTATAACTGGAAGTTTGTGCCCTTTGACCAACATCTCCCCATTTCTCCCCCCCACCCCCCAGCCCCTGGCAACCACCATTCTATTCTCTGTTTCTGTAAGTTCCGCTTTTTTAGATTCCACATGTAAGTGAGATCATGTAGTATTTGTCTCTCTCTGTCTGACTTATTTCACTTAGCATAATGCCCTCAAGGTTCATCCATGTTTTTACAAAAGGTAGATTTCCTTCTTTGTATTTGTGTGTGTGTATATATATGCATACACCACATTTTTTTTTGTCCATTCACCTGTTGATGGGCACTTAGGTTGTTTCTGTGTCTTGGCTATTGTGAATAATGCTGCAATGAACATTGGGTGCAGATATCTCTTCAAGACAGTGATTTTACTTCCTTCGTATATACACCAAAAGTAGGATTGCTGGATCATGTCTGAGGAGCCTCCATACTGTTTTCCAGAGTGGCTGCACCAATCTACATTCCCATCAACAGTGCACAAGGGTTTCCTTTTCTCCACATCCTCACCAACACTTCTTATCCAAAGACTAAGTCTGGAATTGATGAGTTCTGTTATCATATTTTCAAGTTTGTTTTCTATATGTCTGCTTTTTCCTTCCTTTTTTTATTAAAGCTTAATAAAGCTTTTCTTTTCTTTTTCCTTTTTCTTTTTTGCTGAGGAAGATTTTTCCCAAGCTAACATCCATGCCAATCTTCCTCTATTTTATATGTGGGTCACTGCCATAGCGTGGCTGCAGCTGAGTGGTGTAGGTCTGTGCCCAAGAACTGAACGTGGGCCACTGAAGCAGGGCACACTGAACTTAACCACTAGGCCATGGGGCCAGCCCCCTATAATACGTCTGTTTTATTTCTACTTTTTCTTTCCTATGATTTTCCTTGGAGTTATTTTTTCCTTTTTCTTGAGATGAAACCAATCTGGCACATCTGATTTATTTGTTTCACTGTGGAACCCTTATATTACAATCACTTTCATTTCTACTAAATGGTAAAAACCCACACCCATGGTTATAAAGCTAACACTTACAACCTACCTATTATGCACTATTCTAAGTACTTTACATGCATTAACTCAATTAGTCACCACAACATTATTATGAGGTGCATACAGTTATTATCCCTATTTTACAATGGGAGAACTAAGACACAGAAATAGGAAATAACTTGCCCAAAGTTCCACAGCTAATAAGTGGCAGAGTTGAGATCAAACTCCAACAGTCTAGCTTCAGAGGCTGAGCGATTAATCTCTCTGATACCACTTTACCTCTTCCAACGATTCATACTCTCAAATTCTTCTCTCTGGCTACAATATCCTAACTTTACACCCTGTGCACCAAGATTTGGTTTTCAGACTCTTCCTCAGGTACAAGTCTAGTAACTTCCCCCAAGATCCTCTTACCTCCTAACCCAGGCTGAATTTAGGTTATCTGATGTGATGAATCAGTTTTCTGTTCCTTGATCATGTGGCCCTCTCAAAGCTTGTCTCTTTACCCAAACTGCTTTCTCCTAATCCTAGGCCTCTGAGCCCCGCCCTATTGGAGATAATTGTGAGCGTACCTAGATGAGCCTCACTACAAATTATGCTTGTCAACCTCAGGTAGGTCCTTCTTACTCTAACAATTCTTTTTTTTTTTTAAAGATTGGCATCTGAGCTAACATCTGTTGCCAATCTTCTTTTTTTTTCTTTCTTTTTCTTCTTCTGCTCCCCAAAGGCCCCCAGTACATAGTTGTATATTCTGATTGTAGGTCCCTCTGGTTGTGCTATGTGGGACGCCGCCTCAGCATGGCTTGAGGATCGATGCCATGTCCGTGCCCAGGATCTGAACCTGCGAAACCCTGGACTGCTGAAGCGAAGCACACAAACTTAACTGCTCGGCCATGGGGCCGGCCCCACTCTAACGTTATGTTTTCCACTACGTCCTCACTTTCCCATTTCCCCACTGTGACTTTCTAAACATTTGTCTCTCTCATTGAATTTTCTGCCCAACTCTGCCTCCCACACTTTTAGCGGGTAACCTCAATTCCTGTGCCCTGAGGAGCAAAAGTCAGAATTGAGCTTTCTAAACTTATTTTCCTCCTCTAGAAAACTTATCTGTAGTGTCATATACTCTTTTCTTCTTTTCTCCTATATTTGTTCATCTTCTCCCTCACTCCCATGTTTGCTCCTTCCTTCCTTTCTCCCTCCCTCTCTCCTTCCTTCTTTTCTTCCTTCTGTGGCTATCTGCTGAGTATCTGCTATATTCCAGGCACTGTTCTAGGCACTGCGGGTACCACAGTGAATATCCTGGGATTCCTGCTCTCCTGCAGCTCACACTCTAGTGGGGGAGACAACTGAGAAACAAATCAATGTGTATCATGTCAGATAATGATCAGAGCTTTGGAAATAAATGAAGTGGGATAGAGGAGCTAGAGAATCCTGGGGGAAGAGTGCTTTGTATTCTTATTTGATAGTCAGGGAAAGCTTTCTCTAAGTCTTGAAGGTAGGGTTGCCAGATTTAGCAAATAGAAAAACAGGACGTCCAGTTAAATTTGAATATCAGATAAACAACTAATAAATTTTTAGTATAAGTCTGTTGCATGCAATACTGCAAATTATTCATTGTTTATCCACTGGACATCCTGAATTTTATCTAGCTAACCCCTATGAAGAAACTATGGTGATAAACCACGCACATCTCTGGAGGAGGAGGTTTCAGGCAGAGGGAATGTCTTTGAGATATTAATTTTATGTCTGCAGTTGTCCTAGGCACTGGGGATACAGAAAATCAATAAGACAGTGTTTTGCCTGCTAACTGCTCTAGCTGTGTCACTCCTCTCTCCCCTCTAGTCTGTTCTGCATATAGCAGCCAGAGTGAGCCGTTCCAAATACAAATCATGTCCCTTCTCTGCTCAAAATCCTCGAATGGCTTCCCTTCGCAGAGTAAAAGCCAGAGTTCTTAAAATGGCCTTCAAAGACCTAGGTCAGTGGTTCTCATATTTTGCTCCACATGGATCAAAATAATGCCTGGATCCCACCCTGGATTCTGATTAAAATTATTTGTGCTGCAGCCCAGTATTTGGGATTTTTCAAAGCATGCCATGTGACTGTATTGTGCATTGCAAGGTTTGAGAAACCACCCCCCCCCCCCCCCGCCATATGTGACCTCACCCTCCTGCTACCTCTTGAACCTTCACTCAGACAGCTGCCCCCTTGCTCTCTCCACTCCAGCCCCATTGACCACCCCACTGGTCTCCATGCTCTTCCTCACACTCTTCAGTGATGCTCCTGCTGCCTCAAGGCTTTTATTTTTGCTATCCTATCTGTTTGGGATGCTCCTTTCAGGATATCCACATGACCCCTTCCCCCACTTTCATGAGTTCTCTGTGCAAATGCCAATTTATCAGCAAAGCCTTCCCTGATCATCCTCATCCTCTACCCTGGTGCCAACATCCTCTTTTTTTCTGCTCTCATGACTGCTTTTCCTGTTACATATTTGTTTATGTCTTTATTTATGCCTATCTCCCCAACCCCACTGTAAGCCCTGTGAGGGCAGCACTTTGTTTAGTTCACTACGTTAGTGCCCAGAATAGTGCCTGACACAGAGGTTGAGCTCAACAAGTATAGGTTCATGGAGCAGTTGAGTCTAGTGGGGAATTTAGACCTTTAAACAATTAATTATAATACAACAGAATAAATCGTTGTTAGAATGTTTTAAAGAGAATTCCCTAGGGAATATAATGCTTTTGATTCCTGATTCCATCACCTTCCTCTTCCTCTAGGATGTTGTTTTCCAACTTTATCATTAAACATCTCACTTCCCACAGCCTCTATTCTCTCAGTCTACAAACCCGCTCAAGCCCTCCTCTTCCTCAAACCCCCATTAAAGGAGTGCTCAGGGTGTGCTAGGCATTATATTAAGCACCTTATAAAGATCATCGCATTTAACTCTCACAGCAATCCCAGTGTAGGTATTAGTATTAGCCACATTTTACAGATGAGGAAACTGAAGCACAGAGAAGTTAGGAAAGTTGCTGAAAGTGTCTGGGAGTTCATGCGTGGGAGCGACCCTCAACCAAGAAGGCGTGGGACTAGCTGGATAAATGCCTCAGCTTCCTTGCCGTCAGTCAGAGAATTCTGAGCTGTGTTCCATACTCTCTCTAGAGGGTCTCCAGTGGGATTGTGCCCCCATTGCCCTCAGCAGTAACCAGCTCATTAATACATTGTTGACTTCTTTCCCTTTTCCGCCTACCTGGGATCCCCTCCCAAATAAACTCCTCATACTCAAATCCTTGACTCAGGACCTACTTCTGGGTGATCCCAAACTGTTACAACATCATACATTTTCCTCTAAGGAACAGAAAAAAAAAATCCGTCAAACAACCACCAGCACCTTCTCAGTTGTTACTTGAATTGGGGACACTAAGCTGGCCTGTAGAGACCTTCTCCTTATGCCTTGACAACCATCTAAACATCTGCCTGCACACATCAATCAACCTTCCTTTTGACTCCTGAGATTCTAGCTATTTTACAATTTTCTTTTATAACTGTTTGAAAGTCAATTTTGGTATATTTGATCATATTAGCCACCCATTTGATTCACAAAGATGAATGGAAATTTTGGCTTGACCAATCTGTGATCTGAGGATGTTGTTGCCTGGGTAACAGCCTGTGTGGGCGTGGAATTAAGGATAATAGGCCTAATGCTACATATGAAAAAAGAACAGCTTGCTGGTAGAAGGAGGTGCATTAGATTTCTCAAGCAACTTGAGATGCCATTTAGTTCACTGGAAGAGGCCATTTTCTAGGCAGTTAGAGGAGTAAATGACTCAGTAAGAGATGCTGTTTGACAGTAGGGATTTCTGTAAGGGGATTTTCCATCACCTTATTCCAACTTCTTTCGGTTCAGTGTAATCATGGGGGAAGCTATGGTGTATATACACACATATATAGGGAAAATACAAATATCTGAGAAAGAAAGATAAATATACCAGTCCCTGCTTGAGTAGGTCATTCCTCCATGCCCCATTGGATGGAAAGGATTTCTGTACAAAGGCAAATAGATGAAATCTTAATTCTGTCTCTCTGCCCAGGGATAGCAGTCGAAATCAATATTCTGTGCCTCTAGGAGGAAATAAAGAGCATTTATACTGTGGACTCAGCTAAATGTGTATATCTATTAGGATTTGTTGAGCTTCTTGGCCCTGGTGGCACAAAACAAGCAGCATATTGCTTAGTGCTTCACGGCCAGCTTGAAGTGTGGAAAAAGAAGATTCGTTCAGCCAGCTTCCACACCCCTAACCTCTCTGGCTGTTTCATTTGCTCACGTACCTTTAAAGGTCCTGGTACAACAGCAGCACCCCGTGTGGGATTCCTTCACACTGAAACAGCATGGAACTAGATTTTATGGAAGATTGCTGTCTTCTGGAGACTTGTAAGCATCCCTTGGAAACCTAGGTGTTGGTGCTGCCATCTCAAGAAATCATAAGCAAAGAGGTCCAGGGATTTACATTTCGGACATAGCGTCTCTTCACATATGATAAGGATTTTGATTAGGATTTCAAAGCTTTGATAATGTTATCGTTACTTCAGGGGTTTTATATCTAAAATGATAATGTCTTTCCAACTGTAAATGCTCTTTCCTCTCCCGTCTCATCATTTCTGACCTTCTTCATCACATTCAGCTTCTCCATTAACCTTGCCTAGAGAACAAATCCTAAGCCCCATTTCTGTATTTTCTCCAACTGTTGTAATTTGCATGCTGTTGCTTTAAGTTCTTAGTATGGTGCATTGCAAAAATTCTTCAGGATAATCACCAATACATGTGCTGACATTATAAAGAAATGATTTGGTCCAGTTAAAGAAATTTTTCATTTAGAGAAAAATTGTATGCGTGTCAACATTTTGTTTACTTTAATTATTTGATGGAAATTTTTAATAATGTATTTCCATCCTCTTTGATTCCTTCACTCGAGAATTCTGAACCTGTTCTAAATGTTTTGGGTGATTTAGGATCACCATGAATTGCAATGGTTGTGCCAAGTCTTCAGGCCCTATTGATGTAATCAAAGGGCTTTGATTCCTTAAATGGTTTCCCTTTTTAAGTTGCTGAGTCTTTTCTCTCTATCTGTTACCCCAGTTGCTGTGTCTGTTTCTACCAATCTCCCCTTCAAACTCACAGCTATTCTTTTTCTTCCCTTTTTTTTTTTTTTAATGTGACAACCGGGTAACAAAGTTTATTGGAACAGCATGTAAAGTTAGAACACATAAATTCTGAATGAAGACCTGAGGCTCTTTTCTATGAGTAAAGTGTATGAGCTTTGCTTATGAGCTTGGCACCATCTATTTTGGTTGCTCAGAGGTTTTTTTCCTTGTAATTTCCTATTTTCTCTGTAGTTGAATTAGCTAGTTAGGTAATTACAGAAAGAGAATTGTGACCATATTGTGTGTGTGTGTGTGTGTGTGTGTGCGCGCGTGTGTGTGTGTGTACTTCCCTCATAAATTATTTACTCTAAAGTTAGGGACCATGGCACCAGTTCTTTCGAGTGCTTCAGTACTTGGCTCTCATTGCATTTCCTTCCCTCAAACACTAATGCTCACCAAGCCCTGTAAGTCTGGCTCACTAAATGGGTGGCTTCTGTGGTTCTGGCTGGAATTTTAGACGGTGTAGCTGACAGAGTATTGTACGCTAAGGGCAGGCTAACACTTTGCAAATGTTTTTTGTTGAGTTGGAGAACCCACCTGAAAGTAGGAGAGTTTCTCTTGGGCAAGAAACCCCCTAAAAGGCTTGGGCCCTGGAGGTGAACAGGGCTCTAAAACCCAATCAGAAAGTCCATTACAATCACCCACACTTGTTCTTATGTGTGTATTTCTACTTTTAAGTTTCTTTGTTTGCCTATGTCAAGTGTGTGTCTTTAGAGCAGCGGAATTTTATATAAAGGTTTCAGAGTTCTTCTCCAATAAGCACAGTTTACAGATGGTGACACAGGAGCTCTGAGATAATGATCCAATCAAATTCTAACCCCTCGTTAGTTAGTGATGGAGGTGAGGTAGAACTGGGTCCCCAGATTACTTTTGTTATCTAGTGTTTTTAGTACTTTAGTCACATGGGCTCTTCCTTGTGAATTTTAGATGTTGTAGAGGCAGAAACACACTAGCAAAGTGCAGACTGGCTTTATTGTGATGTGTTCCTCATCAGCTCTGGAATGGTGGGGAGCACTCACCACACTGCAGATTCCTGATTTATTTAGTCAAGGATGGGATGCTTCACAGAAGAGAGGCTGCAGGTGTGGGAAAGACCTCAGCAGAACGTCCTTTGATACTTTGGATTCTAAGACAAGGTTTGGTCTTGCTGGTCTGAGAGCTCCATTTTGTGCTATGACTTCATATTTTATAGTTGGCTAATGTGAGCGTTCAGGAAGAAGTTCCACAGGCGATGTGTGTATACCATTAACAGGAAATACTGACAAGTATCTGAGACCCTCCTGGATCTTGAATCAAACTCAGGGTCAGCAGGCTGCATCCTCACCGTGCAGAAAGGAAGATTCTGGGTCCAGGCAGTGTAGCATAGTGGTTAAATACCCAGTCTCCAGGGCTAAACTCTGAGTTTGGGTCTCTCAGCTGTCACTCAGATGCTGAGAGACCTCAGGAAAGTTATTTTTGACCTCTCAGCACCTCAGATTCCCCATCTATAAAATGAAGACAATAATAGTACCTACTCAGAGGATTGTTAGGAGGATTAAATGCACTGACATTTGTAAAGTACTTAGAACAGGCACTTGGCATAACATAAGGGCAATATAAGTGTTAGCTGTTACTATGATGTTTCCTTCTTTTTCAGCATCTTATTTCCCTACAGGCTGTACTCAGGGAAGATGCTCATATTTAAATGAATTATTAGCTTTGGGAATGGATGTATAAATAAGAGTACAAGTTATGAATTTAATAAATGTTTTCTTCCATTGTGGATATTTCTCCAATTTTGTTACAGTACAAATGCATAAATTAAATATAACAATTTATATTTCTCTAGGACAGTTATTGAAAGGGTTATGCTTATAAATTTTATATTCTACCTAGCCTTTAGAGCATAAAAAACGAAACTGAACAATTTTATGAAGTTTATAATTTCCAAAGTACTCTTGCATATATTATTTCATTTGATGCTTTTGGCACATTGCTAAGATACTTTTATTAACCCCATTTTACAGGTGAGGATTTTTGAAGCTCAGAAAGTTTAAATGAATTATCCTGAACTGAATTGCCAGTGGGTCTGGACTTGAACCCAGGTTTTCAGTCCCGAAGCCCATGGAAAATTCCTCTCATGTATCTACAGATAAACAGTTTTCAAAGAATTTTAATATATTTCCTTCAAACCAGAAAACTGTCTTTCTATCATAATTCAAAAGATACTTCAGGATATTGTAACGCTTCAACCACCATGGTGAGCATTTGTTGTTGTGGAACATTACTGCAAAACAGTTTGGCCTATTAGAATTTTCTGGTGGTGTGCATGCTAGATAAATGGAAGCTTTACCAGGGTAAATGACAATTTGTGATTAGAGACTATAAACAAAGCTGATTTTATTAACTTAACCATCCTTAGTATATTATGAGGGAGGAATGCTTTTGTAACATGTGTGTGTGTATTCTGTTTGTAAATGATGTTAGAACTGATATAGGATATGAACAGCCAAGAGGGTCAGAGAAGGAAAGCCTATGTCTGTTTAATGGAAAACTTCAAAGTCAGTAAATCTTGTTTTTGCTTCAGAAATTGTCATGGTGACCCCAGTTGCTGACCCACACATATAAACAGTCCGCAAGCAGCAGCTTCAGCTTGATTCTTTCAGAATTCCTAAGATGACCAGATAAACATAATATGATTTTTGTTTCTATTACAAGATAATTTGAGTTGTCCTCTCTCTCCCCGATTGCAATAACGAAGCTTGCTTTATCTTATTTGGGGCTCTTAAAAATGCTTCCCATACCTGTATCCCTTCATATATTATTCCAGAGAGAGATAAATTTAATTTTTATTAGCTGAGCTCTATGAGTCATTCTGCTTACTGGCACCACCAACCACCTCCCCACCAGACTGGCCTTTGCTGAGGGCTCTAAATTTAGAAAGTGAATGAGATTGCCTCTGGGTTACATAAGGAGGCGAGGCGGTTATTTTTAGAATGCCATTATACCTAGAGAGTCCTGTGCTGCTATCTGATTTGTTAACCACAGGCTGAAGGAAAACGTGATTACCATTCTCTCCACGTGCTGTTCAGGTGCTGTGCCCCTCAGGACCAAATGACATTTGCAGTTCTGTTTACTTGCAGTTCCTTATGTTTATTTCGTCTATGCTAGAAACACGCTGGAAATCAATTGTCATCAAACACAATGGGAATATTTTTTACTATCTCCTTTATTTGAGGAAACCTCTCCAATATGTATTATACTTTTATCTTTCTTTCTCTTTTTTTTTAAGAATGGAAGGGAAGCATTTGGGCTGCTCCTTTTCTAAGGCTGCTGTCAGAGCTGATGAGGGCACATGTCTATCCAGACCAACGAAGCTTTGTTTATGTTTTCCTCACCAGACACTTGTTTTTCTTTCTTTTGCAAGGCGATTGCTGCAGCTGATTGGGAAAAATAAAAGTGGCAAGGCAAACATTAGGAGGCATGTTGTCATCCAGGCGGAAAATGAATGGATGCAGTAGTGGCTGGAGACAGAATCTGGACAGAGGCAATGTTTTGCTTGTCAGTGTATCCCCATCGTCTCCCAGCCCCATATTGAAAGTCAGCATTAGCTCTTTCTGATTCTTCTAGTTGTATTTTAGCAGTCAAGTAGGTCTGCTTCTTTGGAATGCAATGATGGTGAATCTCTCTTATTTATTTATTTTGATTTTTTGTTACTTTTGAAGGGATTGGCTGGTCATATGGCTAGTTGCCTAGGAAATCTGTCTACTTAGAGTCACATTCCTTTCTGTAATCAGCCTAAGGAGCTGAGGTTTTTAGTTGGTGTATATGTGCAGAGCAAGGAAAATGTTGTAAGAAGGAGAAGTGAATGGTGCACACGAATGTGAGGGCGTTCCTAGCAGTAAAATTAGAACTGCTAGCTGAAATAGTTCACCGAGATGTTGCTGAGGCATTAGTATTTTGCAGTGGTTCTGGGATGCAAGGAGCTTGATTGTACAATAGTGACCCAGGTGGCTCACTCTGTGTGGCCTGGTCACTGAGCTGGCTGGACTGGCCCCTCTTTTTCCCAGCAGGGGTGTCTGGTACCCAATATTAACTTGCTAATCCTTTCTCTATCCTTATTCATAAAATTATTTTCTAAAAGATAAATCTGATCATGTCATCTCATTTATTAAAAACAAATGGGCTATAACAGTTCCTAAATAATGAAGATAACTAAGTGGCAACCAAATAAAAAGTATTTATCTGTTTCTTAAATGTGATTTACATAAATATGGAAACAGGCTTATATGAAATAAGTCATTGCATTTCTCAGAAATAGGGAAAGAGAGAGAGGGAGAGAGAGAGGGAGACTTCTGACAGAATATTACATTACTAACTGTAATGCTTGATTCAGCCTAGTCAGTGCCATTTCTCCCAGTGAGAGTGGCTGTACCCAAGCTCAGCTTCCCATGCAACTAGTGGCTCCCATGCCTAGATAAAAGTGGCTGTAGCTTCCCATGGGCCCCCATAGGCCCCCCATACCTGCTAGCTCGTGATCTTAGGCAGCTCCTGCAAACAGCTGGGACTCCAATCCAGCCAGCTTGGTGCCCAGGAGTGTGTTTATGTCCTCTCTGAAAGGGCCACTTTCTCTCATATTTGCTCTGAGATTGAGAGTGAAAGGGTCAGAGTCTCTTTCCTGGAATGCAAACCCATGCCCTGGCCCTGGGATGCCTCTCCATGTAGCTGAAGGGAGGGGGGAACATTTATACCCTCTCTTCTCTTGTGACCCTGGCCTTGTAAGTTTCCACTTTCTCTATATGGTGTGGCATTGTGAAATTTGTTGTAAATCTTTTAACACAAGAGGCGATAACTGCAAATGGACCTACCTGGCACATCAGGTGAAGAGAATTTCTATTGTCCAGCAGGAAAGTGTCCAGTGGACCACCCTGGAAGATATCCCTCCTGGAGGTACAGACAGGGTCATTTGGGATGAGGGAAAGCCACTGGATGACCATGGTGATCTTAGTCACCAGAGCCCCTGAGAGGGCAGGCCAGGCCACTCAGCCCAGGAGTGGCCAGTGGGCCAGTGGATTTATTGTCCATCTGAATATTACTAGGACTTGAAGCAGCTGGTCATTTGGAAATCCTGGAGTGGTGGGCTCACTGTGAGAGCAGAATCCTAGGTGCCGAAGGGCGGCATCAGGGGGCTGAAGCAGCCCACTCTCCTCCTTCAAGTGTTTGAAAGCCTGGAGCCCTAAGAACAGAGGATGGAGAGAAAGACCTCACCTCAGGATGTTATCTGGGCAGCTGGGGCATCCTAAGTATACAACCTAGGAGCTGTTTGGAAAAAACCCAGTACAGATAGAAATGGAACATTACCAGGAAAGAGAATCACGCTCCCTCCAGGCTAGCTCCTCACTCTTGGCTAGAAAAATTGCCAGAAGCTTGATTGCTTGTTTCTATCTGTAAAGCTGAATGGTGGGCTGTAGGAAAGGTTTAACACAGGGCCCCCTGCTGTAAAATAAATTGCTAAACTAAGTGTATTGGACATATCTTGTGCCCAGCCTCATATCCTCTTGGCCCACACATATCCTGTGGTGGCCACCAGCTATATGCAGATAGAAACTAACAATGCCTTACCTTAACTACACTGATGAGCTGACCCAAGGCTTCCCTGCAGCCTCTGTGTTCTGAGGATATGTTCAAAGCTCAAGGGAGTTAACGCCCATGGGAAAATCCTTGACCGCTGGGGAATGGCAGCCAGTTGACAAATATTAGTTCCTAGGGCAGACAATTCTGAGGTACATTCTACATGGCCCCTCAGGGGATCTCTAGAAGGACTGAGCTCCAATTGCTCACAGTGGTGACAGCTTAATAATGTACCCTTACATTGGCTTTCCATCCTCCCTGTTTCACTCCTCCCCATAGCCCCATTGCTGTTCCTTGGGATCTCATTCCAAAATAAACTGCCCGTATGCAAGCCATGTCATGAGAGCCTTGTCTCAGGCTCTGCTTTTTGGGAGAGCTAAAATCAGAAGGTGGCAATATGCCCATCCTATTCTAGGCTTCAAGGTTAGCAGAGCAGATCTTTTGAAATTCTGAACCTACTTGGAGAGAGATCACCATATTGGGAAAATCCCTCTAGTGCAGAGTTTCTCAACCTCAGCACTGTTGACATTATGGACCTGATAGTTCTTTCTTGTCGGGGGGCCTACCGGTGCATTGTTCAATGTTTGGCAGCATCTCTGGCATCTACCCACAAGATGCTAATATCACTCTTCTCCATGTTGTAACAATCAAACGTGTCTCTAGGCACTGCCAAGTGACCCTGAGGGGCAATTCATCCCCAGTTGAGAACCACTGCTTTGGGGGAACACAAACCCATGCTGCATGACAACAGATTGTCCAAGTCTCAGCATGTTTCTCTATGGGATAATGGGAGGATGGGGGACTTGTCTTCCCTGGCTAGAAATTTCCCTTTTCCCAGTAAAGCCTAATCCTTAGCTCATTACTTGTGACATTTTGGGATTCACGCTAAACTCTGCCACATGACTAACAGTGCTTCAGACAGTGGTTTCAACAGCTTGTATGAAAGTGGTGGCCGTGATGGGATGTGTATGTATATACATGCATATCTACACATACACACATTTGCAAACAACCTCAGGAGATGTACAGACCCTCTGAAGACCATCCATGGACCTCCTAGGATACACAAATCTGGGTTAATAATGCATGTGTGGCGAGAGGTGGGTTTTTTCCCTAAGAAGACTTAATAATAAATTTGGATAGCAGGAATAGTCTGTTCATTGCGCTTACTCAAATGAGTGTATACATCTGGATTTTGAATCCCTCAATAGCGTTCCACTCAAGCGAGAGGTGCTAATCTCCTCCAACAGTTTTAATTTTCAGTGTCAGTGGGAAAGTGTCTTTCTCCCAAAAGAAAACTCCTGGCCTGCCCTAAATCATCTGTTGTCAAAGCCTGTCCTAGCCTCCAGTCAGCCTCCTCCCTTCCTCTCTAATACCACCGTATGCTCATATCTCTGGCTTGCCCATGGAAGACGACTGAGTCATTCGGAAGTGGCCTGGAAGAATTTACTTTCATTACTAAACATTTAACAAACTACTGAGGATTAAGTTCAATATTTGAAATTTGGGATTCAAAGATCACGGTTTGTGGGGTGTGGGGCATGGGAGAAAGGTGGGAGGAGGGCTCCCTGGCCAGAATCTGACATGCGAGTGGTAGGTCTCTTCATGAAATGCAGTTTTTCACCTCTCTCTCTCTTATTTTTTTTCAGTTTCTGGCTCAAGGGGAAAAAATTAAGGGGAAAGAATGGTCTTTGCATTGTAAGAATAAGTTATAAAAGCTAACAGTTATTGAGCACCATGGTAAATATGTTAGTGGTCCACCAAATATTTGTGTTTTTCCTTCAGTAGTGCTGCTGGAAAGCAGCTGCCCAGCCAGAGACTACATTCCCCAGACCCCTGTGCATCTAGGCGGGGCCACGTGATTGAGTTCTGGCCGATCGGATGTAAGTGGAATTGATCTATACCATATCTGGACTTCATTCTTAGATGCTTTCAAGGGATCCTCCACTCTCTCTCCTCCCATCTAATAGCTGGGTGTCAATACCCAAGGTGATCTTAGAAGCCGCTTGTTGAACACCAGAGAAGAACTTCCTTTTCCTTTGAACTTTGAATGACTACCTGGAGCAGCGCATCATCCTTTCCCACCTTCAACCTTTGATTGGACTTCTTATGAATGAGAAATAAACTTCTGTGTAAAGCCATTGAGACTTTGAGGCTTGTCTGAAACTGCACGCAGCATATATATATACTTCCCCCTTGATTTATAGATAAGACACTAGACAGAGAGAGGTTTTGTAGCTTTCCTGATGTCACACAGTAAGTAAATGGCTGAACCTGGATTCGAAGTCAGATGGTCCATCTTCAGAACCTGTGTTTCTAAGCACACTATCATACTATCCCAGTAGAAATACAACTGCCACTTAGGTTTCGTAGCTTCTTAAGGCGAGCTCACATGTCATACTGTTTCTTATTCGAAACGGTTATAATTTTTCCCTACTCTTGGATGTTGGAACATTATGTGAGGATTTTATTTTATTTTATTTTTTCATTGAGATCACGTTTATAACATTATATAAATTTCAGGTGTAGTTCATCATATTTTGACTTCTGTGTAAACTGCATCATGTTCATCACCAAAAGTCTGGTTGCTATCCGCCATGAGGATTTCATTTTGAGACACTGAAGGGGAGTACAGTGCGATGTGATGGGGCGTATCTGCCTTGTCCCCTACAAGACTATGCTGATTTGTGCTTTTTATAATACATACAGACACAAATTAACAAAACCATCTCATAATTCAAATGAGTGTGATAAAGACTTTTAATTTCTTTAAATTTATTTTTTATTTTTAATATATTTTATTTCTTTCTTATAACTCACAAATGAAAATTGTATCTATTTAAGGTGTATGATGTGATGATTTGGTATACCTATACCTTGTGGAATGATTGCTGCCATCAAGCTAATTAACACACCCATCACCTCACATAGTTACCTTTTGTGTATGAGTGTGTGTATGTGTATGTGGTGAGAAAACTTAAGATCTATTCTCTTAGCAAAATTCAAGTATCCAATATAGTATTATTAATTATAGTCATCATGCTGTACATCAGATCTCCAGAATTTATTCATCTTATAACTGGAAGTTTGTACCCTTTGAGCAACAGCTCCCCGTTTCCTCCATCACCCAGCCCCTGGCAACCACCATTCAACTCTCTGCTTTTGTGAGTTAAACATTTTTAGATTTCCATATTATAAGTAGGATCACGCAGGATTTGGAAGAATTTTAATTTCTGAGTGAAACTTTAAAAGGTGACAAATTTTTAAAGAATGAAATGGATTATATCCCCATTGTGAAAGGTTAAATATGATTACGAATTGTTTGATATTTTTTCTATCAAAGGATGAGCTCTATGTCCCCTCTCCTTGAATATGGGCAAGCTCTGTGACTGATGTGACCAAAAAAATACTGTAGAAGTGACACTATGGTAGTTTCTGGGCTTAGGCCAGAAGAGACTGGCAAGTTCCACATCCTGTCCCTTGGAACCCCCTTACAGCCCTGAGCTGCCAAATAAGGTCTGGTCACCCTTAGACTTCTGTGCTGTGAGACACACAGGCCACATAGGAACCCTTGGAGAGTGAAACGGGGGGGGGGGGGGGGGGGGGGGCACAAACACTGTGAAGCTCCAGACATGTGACTAAAGAAGTTTCCGGGAGGGGAGCCTCCAGTTCTCTTCCCTTGTTGATACCACGTGGATTGGAGGATGAACTACCCTCCAAAGCCTGTCCTGAGTTTCTACATAATTTTGAGGAAAAGAAAATCTTTGTTTTGAGCCACTACAGTTTGGGGAAGTTTATTATGCAGCGCTTGATAACTAAAACGCCTGTAATGATGGCTATAATTTATTGAAAACCAAACTAAGCTTAGGATTTAATCAGCAAAAGAAAGAAGATCTTTATTTATATAGGATTAAAAAACCCCACAGTATTTCAAAAGCAAGGAATTTGATTTTGTAAAAGTGAGAGTTTGAACAGACATTAAATCCAAACCCAGATGGTGCCCTGGGAGAGGATAGAAACAAAAGAAAACATGGCCCCAAAGGCCTGTGGAAACAGTAGTCAAAACCCTAGAATTCTAATAGAAAACAAAAGGCGGAAGTTGGTTTTGCCCAATTTAGTTTGCTCCCCAGGAAAAGCTTTAAAACATGAACACCTAAGGGCAAGATCTCTTAGCTCGCATTTTGTAGGCGGTTCATTCGTCGTCCGGGTCCCCTTGTCTTTTGTTTTGTAATGATGGTTCCCCCAGAGGAGTTTCTCACTCCTGAATTCACATTTTCTGCCAAGACGTCTTTGGGATTCTTGAAAATTTTTTAATTAAGGTTCTCGACATCTCAGAGATTGTTTTCAGACACCATAAAATTCATTCTATAATTACCACATTTTCAGTCTGAATCATTATTATCCCATTTATAATAAATGTAGTGATAAACCGTTTATTTGTAAGAAATATAAAACTTGAAATCATTCAAGCAATAACACAGTCTTATTGGAAGTTTAAAAGGCCACAATAACAATCAAGGAATGGAATATTAGGTGGCTATTAAAAAAATGAGCAAGTTCTCTATGTTCTGAGGTGGAAACATCTCCAGGATATATTATGAAGTTAAAAAAAGTATAGAACAGTGGGTATAGTATGCTACCTTTTGTGTTAAAAATGAGAAAATTATAATGCCATATTTCTATTTGCCTAAAGAAACTCTGGAAATATATTTGGGTTTTAAGGAAATGGGGAACCAGACTAATGTGGGATAGGGTGGGAGGGAGAGTCCTTTCTCTCTCATATATATATATATATGTAGATACAGAAACATATATGTAAGTACATATATAAATGTTCAATCACATGAATGTATTACTTTTTGAAAGAGTAAATATATATGTGTATGTATATAACTTACATATATATATATATATATATATATTTAATTTAAAGGTACTGTGGTATATTATTGAACAGAGATTTTAAGGTCCTGAATACTTTAGCTTTTTATCTTTTCCTTCTCTTTTTTAGCTGACTCTGACTTAGAGAGCCGTGAGTCATGTAAGCTATAAAACCAGGTGTGTGAGACTCCAATAATGAATTTATCTGGGTTATTACTTTTCAACACATTCAATCCAATATTCCCCTTCAGACTATGTAAGGTGTATTAACCAGCTGCTGCCACAATAATGCTGCATAACAAACAACCCCCAAACACAGTGGCTTATAACAACAAGCATCTATTCTCCTGTTCACAGGTCTGTAAGTTGATTGTGGTTTGGCTGGTTAAGGCTGGGTGGGTGTTCTTCAAGCTGCTGGTTGGCTGGACTTGGCTCCAAGTTGTGGGTTGGGTTCAGGTGTGCTCCATGAATCTCTTTATAGGGCCCAGGCTGAAGGAGCAGTGGCTGTTGTGGCACAGTCTTCCCGTGGATGAATTTTGGAATGAGAGAGCCAAGCCCAATTACACAAGCGCATTTACGGCCTTGCTTGCATCGTGTCTTCTAACATGCCATTGTTCAAAGCAAGTCACATGGCGAAGTTCAACATCAAGGGGGCAAGGAAGTATAGTATTTCCACGGTGGGGGTGGTGAGGAGAAGGAATATTTGCTGAACAATAACCCAAATTATTACAGAAAGTATATCAACTGTCCCTCTGGATTTCAAAGGGAAGGAAGCACTTCATCCACTCTCCTTGTAAATTTTCTATGTGAGCTGAGAACGAGGTTGGAAGGAGCCATCTTCCATTCCATGTTTATCTCCAGGAGGCCCACTTTTGCTCTCTGGAGTAGAGGTTTTGATTCTTTACATGTTCGTTTCCTCCTTATTAGATTAGTTCCTCCTCAATCTGTTCATATAATGTTTATCTACCCATTAATATTTTATTCCTAGCTTATCTATAATATTTTTTCCTTTGCTATCTCACACATTACCTCCCCTTTAAGAATAGACCCAAAATAAACCAAACCAGAGTTGTTTATCAAGAATCTGATATGTGCTCAGCTATATTCTAGTGTTGTATTTTATACAGAAAAATGTTCCTGCAATTCTCTACCCTTAGGAGTTCATAATTGAGTCTCTAAATTGGATTAAATACTGAACTGTATGATATTGACTTGGTGTGATAGTTCACAGACAAGAGAAATTTTTCACGGTAGAGCTAGTTAAGATAAAGGTGGACCTTGATAAATGGGTAGAATTTTGCATAGAGAGAAAGGAGGAGGAGAAGGGAGGGCACTGATGGAGGGCGAAGGAGCACAATCAAAGATGTGGAGGCAGAAATGGGCTTCGGTTGGAGTAAGGCTGCTGCATAACCAAATTTACATTGTTTAAGGTTTTAGAGTTCATACTTAAACATCCATAATTCAGAACGAAGAGAAACAGAAGTAGACAAAGCAATGGCCTGGATATTAAACAGACTGTCTGAGGCATAACTTTCTTGTCCATTTCGTGACTGCCACTGTGTTGACCACCAGGCAGGGAAGACTGCACCAGGACAGCCCTCGGTCACACATGCCCCTGGTGACAACATCCAAACCACTTGTGTTTCACTGGCCAGGATACAGAAATCATCTTTGAGTCCTAGACCCCTGAACTCCTAGTTTCCCTAGACCAAAGATGATGGTGCCCCTTGGGGGCTACCTACTGCCCAAGGACTGGGCATCTTTCTTTTTTTTCTAAAGCCTCCTTGAAAAATACATACTTTAGAAGATATTTCTTGTCAGGTAGAACTTTACTGAGGAGACGCTTTAGGCTTATAAGCAGGGGACAGGAATACCAATATTGGGGTTGAGGCGTAGACATATGGACAAAGATTCTTTGCTTGACCAAACTTTAGTCAGGCTCCTGAATCTTCTCCTACGCCCATCTGGGCACTTCCCTGTAAAAAATCTAGTTTTAGCAAGAACGCTGCTAAGACAGTTCAGCAAGAGTCCCCCATCCTCCATATCTGATCCCCTTCGATATCTGATCAGGTTCCTCTTGTTCCACAGTCTCCCAGGTGATGTCTGGTCACCCTGGCCTGTCTTCAGTGAGAACCCTGTTAGGTCGGTTTAGCCAGAATTCTCCTTACCCCTGATGTTTCCTCTTGGTAGTTTTCTATACACTGACTGCCTCCCTGCTCCTTGGCTACAAATCCTCACTTGTCCATGCTGTATTCAGAATTGAGCCTGGTTCTATACTGAGGTCTCTTTTTCCTGTATTGCAATAATCTCGAATAAAATCTGTTTTGATTACTTTAGCTACAGTCTAGCTCTGGTTTTTCTTTGACAATACCAAATAGCCATGTGGCCTTGAGGAGGTCAGTTCAGCTTTTCGGGGCTCAGTCTGGTCATCTGTAAAATGAGAGAAGTTGTGGTATATCAGTGCTTTTCAACTCTGGCTGCACATTGGGATCACTGGGAGAACCTAAGAAACAACCCAGTGCCCAGGACCCACCCAGATCAATTTGATGACAATCTCCGGGAGTGGGACCCGGGGGATCAGTACTAAAGACAAAACAAAACAATAATAACAATGGATTTTAATGAGGAGCCATTATTTTAATTGCTTTTTACACCTCTACTACCTTTACGGGTTCGACAATTCCATAGGATAGCTATAATTATAATAATAAATAGACCTTATTATTAATAGTGAACCTCCAGTAAGTGTGTATTATATGCCATTCTGCTAAACAGTTTATATGCATTATCTCATGTCTCATAACAACCTCATGAAAGAGGTAGTAGTCTTATCCCATTTCGCAGATGAAGAAACTGAGTCAGAGAGAGGTTCAAGTTATTTCTTCCAAGATTACGTTGCCAGAAAGTGAAATGTTTGGTTCAAATCCGGAAGTCACCTGACTCAAGATCTTTGACTATTTGACCAAAACTAAATAAAAATTGTAACACCAGAGGAGACCAAGATGAGACTGGATACTTTGTGGTGGTGGGGCACATGTGGTGAGGGAAGTGCTAAATCAGGATGGCAGGGTATGGTAGGGCCAGCCTTGCTTGTTCCCCAGACTCATATCCAATATTTTGAGTGCTTTTTAGATGGAGCCATTAATTTATTCTTGAAGATGTGTCCTTTGGGTGGTAAGTTCCTGCTGTGCCATATTTTGTCACTTTAAAGAACAGGTAAAAGACTCAACATGCAATATGAGACAGATGGCCTCTGCTAAGGGACATTTCTACTTATGAAGCGGGCTTGCCAATTTCCAAGGCTCTGATGTGCTTATAATTCACACTTTCTCCTCTTGGCTTGGTTCCCCAGCCCATCTCCCAGTGCCTGCATATTTAAAGCAGGGCCTATCAGGGGAAAATTGCAGGTAAAAGAACTCCACTGCCTGGTGATATGATGGTCATTAAAACATGGTCATTGACCAAATCTCTTAATGCACAGAGCTCTTCGGTTGGCTTATGAACACACTTTTGAGAGGATTAACTGCAAAGCATGTTTAATGTAGGGCAAATCACTCTGTCTCAAGCACCACAAATGGGATGCAAGTTTTACATCCTGGAAAGCTTTCCTGGGAGAAAATGCCTATCATACTATGCCACAGAGGTTGCTCATTGTCATTCAGCATTGGAAATGCCACAGTGCATACATTTGGGCATTTAGTTCTTGTTTAGCAGATTTCTGAAGAAACAAAGTCGTGAGGAGAAAACACTGTAAATTAAGCTGTCAAGTCTATGTGTTTAGTTCAATGTAAATATATATATATATATACTATGTCATTAAAAGCTGAGTGATGCTCTCGGTTGCGGGAGGAGGCATTTTCTGTTAGTTTGTAACTTTGATTTTCTCTTTTCTAGAGTTTGCTTTTTCAATCTTAACACACACTTCCTGAAATTTTAAGGATTCTGTGGCCAGTTTGCTTTCCTTCGTTCATTCACTTATTCATGCATCCACTCATTCTGTTAAAAGCAAGACAACAGACTCAAAATGGAGTCGCTTACGCTAAGCCCCACATCACCAAACCAGACTTGACTTAATTACAGTTTTGGCTCTCCCAGAAATGGAATCTTAAACCAGTCAGTCAGGCATTGGCTGATCAGCACTGGTGAGGTCATCTGCCTGACAGAACCTCCCATCCCCTAAAGGAAGGTGACCTTGCCACAACCAACCATTTCGCCTGGTATAACTTCCTTGTCCTGCTCCCTTCCGCCTATAAAAGTCTTTCATTTTGTACAGCTTCTCGGAGCTCCTTTCTATCTGCTAGCTTGGATGCTACTGATTTGAATCGATTTTTGCTCAAATAAACTCTTAAACTTTTTAATATGCCTCAGTTTACGTTTTGACAATTTGTTTACCGATCCTTTGAACAAATATTTATTGACTGCTAGTTGAGCGTCAATGCCCTCTTCATGTTTCAGCGTGGCTCGTATGACAGTTTTCCTGAAGCTTGGATAGTATTTTCTGCCTAAATTCCCTCCCAAAGATGAATAACTGTGCATTTTCTACACTATAATTATCAAACGTGCATCTCTTTATTAAGCTTGTATTATAAAAGACACAACATTTAAAAAGGCTACTTAATTGCAGCTTGTAAAGTTAGCCAGCCTAACTTTACACTAAAACACTTCCTTTGTTCACCACTTGATAACTATGGTAATGCCTGGCCTTCCTCTCTCTTAACTTTTACGTCTTTAGAAAGGGAAAGCTTTGGCTCCTTTTTCTCATCTGCTTGCTGTGGTTCTGAACTCCCTGAGCTCCTCCTGGCTTTACCGCTCTGTGCCATTGCTTTGGTTTAAAGTCCTCATAGCTTCTTCATTCACAACAGGACTGCAGCTTCTCTCTCAGCCTCTGTCTCCATCAGCCGCGGAGGAGTCCTGGCGGGGGTGGGGCGGGAGAGGATGACGCAGCATATCCTCTCCATTTCCTTTCCTTGCGTCTATTTTCCCCCTCCTCCCTCTGTCTTTCTCCTCCTACCTTCCCTCCTCCTCCTCTGTTCCTCCCTTTTCCCTTCACCCGCCTTCCCCTTCTCTCTTTCTTCTTTCTTGTTTACTTTTCCACTAGGCAGAAAAATAAAAAGAAGAGGAAAAAAGTCTTACACAAGGTGTTTTAGATGGATAGAGTAATTTTCTCATTCCCTCCCACACCCTTTTCTTTTTCCTTCTCGAAAGGAATAAATGACTTGATTCCTTTTAACTCGCCCACCTCAATCCCTTTCCATCTTGATTTACTTGTTGGGTGGAAGCAGTGGCGCTGGATGCAACTTCACCTGCAGGCAATCCTTTTCTTGGTAGTTCTAACAAGAGGTTACCGCCACCGAAATTTACCAACAACCTCAATAATAGAGTTATTCAGAAACAGTTTTTTACAGACCCACTATCATTCACACAGAGCAAAACACTGTACTGACATTTAAACAGTATTTTAAAGTGAGATTTCAACTGTTTTCCTTACACTCATTCTCAATGCTAAAATGTTTTCCCAGAAGTACCGCTGAATTTGTGTTGATCTATCCACACGGTGCAACTCATCTCCCCTTGAGACCAAGGATACATCCTGACAAGGTGGGAAAAAAGGAAGCTAAGAAGACGGCTTAAAAATCTCCAGTGGGAGTTTTAACTCAGTAAGTCAAACAACTATATTGATACCATTTGGTCATTTGCTCATCATGAAAATATCTCTGAACACTCCTGATTTAGAATGCCTGATTTAATAAGTTGGTACTTGAAATAAATAATCCAGCATTGTAAACAGTGTTTTGACTGATGACTAAATTTTAATATATCTAATACTGAAATCTTATTCAGTGCTTTAAATCACAGATATATATTTAATTTGAAGTGGCACATTTTAAAATGTGAAATTTCCTTTATGGGCAAATTTTAAAGTCCTTGTAAAGTTTAAAACATTACAATTGAATTTGAATTATCATCTTAAACTTTTGTGCCTTTTGATTTGCCCTGAGAGAATTAAAAATGAGTTTTAATGAAATAGTAGAAATGCTATAATTTAAAGTACTATATTCCTTAGGGTCACAATTTTTGGCACAGTGTGGGTCTTCATTAACATTATTTTTATTAAAAAAATCTCTGAAATTATTTATCTGTTTTGGGAAAAATCATTTCTAAGAAATCTGTAGCTTTTTCTTCAACTTGATAACTCTATGAAAATAGAGGGGACCGTCTTTTAACACCAAGAGCCACAAATTCCTTTGAATTTGCAGTGTTCTAGCACAAAGGAGGGAATAAAAACAGAGCATTTGAAGCTGTCAAAATGTAAATGACACATTTAAGGTACATTCATCTGGCACAGTAACACTACAATTTTTTTTTATCACACTGCACATATTCAGTTTCCATCATTTTCAAAATGTGACATTTTAATATAGGATTTTATGACTTTGAGCTTTTGCCCATTTATAGCCATCTATCTTGATACTGTGCGATAAAACTCTGTCTTCTTTTCATGGACTAGATTTGAAACTTAGGTTAAGCTCCTGTTAAGACTGCCCCTCCGCTGGCTGCCACAGACTGATAGCAGGACAGAAGAGCAGCCTTTGGGATTCTGTGCGTGGTGAGCACACCAGGGATGTTCCCCACCTCCCATCCTGCCCTCCTCACTTGCATCCACGACTTTCCAAAGAAGAAGGCTGAAAGTAGGACTGCTCTTCCATCTCCTCCTCAGGACCAAGCCCATGATATCTTACATCCCCCAGTCACCAACAAGTAGCCAGTCTTCCCACGTCCCTCTGACTGCCTGGACCTTTTCACCATAAGGCTTTATCTCCTACTTCTACTCAACTTCTCACAGCCTCTTCGCTCCTCAAGCCCTTCCACTCTGACCATTGGAAACCCCCCTTCTCCTATGAACTTTCCCTTTCCCTTCTTGATCTAACTCAGGGTTTCTCAACTTGAGCACTATTGACTCTTTGGGCCAGATCATCCTTTGTTCTGGGGCTGTCCTATGCACTGTGGGATGTTTAGCAGCATCCCTGGCCTTGACTCACTAGAAACCGGTAGCCCCCCCCCCCCAATTGTGACAACCAAAAATGTCTCCAGACATTGCCAAATGTCCTCTGGGGGGCAATATTGTCCCCCTTGACAACCACTGATCTAACTGATCTCCTTTCATGACACTCCTTTCCCTGCTGCTCCCCTCCGCCCCTCATCTTACTTCTGGATCTGCTGGGATTGTGTCCTCATTGCTTCTCTCTCCCCCTCAAAAACTAAAGCTCCCCTGAAGCATGTGCCACCATCTTACTAGCCTTTTATTCTACTACTGAACTTTCGTTGCGTCTGCTGACCTCCTAGTCAACCTTCCCTCTTTTGATGAAGGTTTTAGCCCTGACTCTCTCTCTCCTTCCCCCTCCACTACTACCCTGGTGATTACTCTCCTGCAACTTTGACATACAAGATCTTGACTCAGACCTCTGGCCTCTAAGTTATTTGATCCTCCTGACCCAGGTTAAACTCAAATCCCTGCCCATTTTACATGTGAGGAGCTGAGTGTGATCGGAGAAAAACACATAAGCCTGCTACTAGCCTCGCTTCAAATTGATGACTGTAAATTTCAGCTTACTTGATCGTCCTGTAATATTTCCCTGGTCAGTTTGCTCTCCTCTTCTCCGAGACAACTATGTGGTACTTTCTGCCCTTTCCTCAGAAACTCTAATACTGCCTTCTCTCAAACTTCATTCTTCTTAATGACTTTGTTTCTTAATTCATTGAGAAAAAAGAAGTACTCAGAAAAGGAATGCCTCATCCTACCACTAACTTACTTGTAGGCATCTATAACATAATATTTTCCCTTGTCTTCTGTCACAACCAGTCTCTTACCACTCCTCTCTAGGGTCAACCTGTCCCCTTGTGTACCCCCTCAATCCCTTTTCAACTACCTGCAGACTTTGTTCCTTCACTTATTTCCCTTCTTTTGTGCATCATACATTCTCCTCTCTCTACCATCAACATATAAACAGGCTGTAATATTTTCCATCCAAACAAACATCCACAACACCATCTTCACATATTGTCATGGCTCAGTCCTCTGCGTTTTCCTCTCCTCTCCTCTTGTCCCTTCCCCTCTCCTCCTCTCCTCTCCCTCCTGCTCTTTGCCTTCTCTATCAATATTTACTCTTTAAATAGCCTCAACCAGTCCCATGACTTTATATAACATCTATGTACTAATGATTCCACTTTATGCCTCTACCTTTCATTTGAATTCCAAATTCATATATCCAGCTGTATATATATATATATATATATATTTATATCCAGCTATATAAATATATAAATAAAATAAATATAAAATATATATAAATAAATATATATATTTATTTATTTGCTTGGATGTCTCACCAGCATCTCCAACTTAACATGTCAAATTTGAACTTCCAATTATCCCCTAAATCCCTTATTTTTCCAGTGTTAACCCTGCCTATAAATTTAAAAAGGTGCTTTGGCTGAAAATCCAGAAGTCATGTTAATTTCCTTCTTTTCTTCGCACCCTACATCCCTCATCAAGTCTTGTCAGCTCTGCCTTCCAAAGAGATCACAAATCTGACCCCATCCATCGTTTCCCCCTAGGCTAAGGCTCCATCCTCTCCTGGACTATTACAATAAGCCTCCTAACTGGACTCTTGGCTTCCACTTCTACTCGCCTAGAGGAACTTCTTTACACATCAGACAGTGCACTTTTAAAAGTTGTATATCAGACTATGTCACTTCTCTGCTCAAAATTCTTCAATGGATTTCCATCACATTCTGAGTAAAAGTCCGTGACCTACTATGTCCTGGGCAGATCTGGACCATACTTAATCTATTTCTTATCACTTTCCTCCTCCCTCTTTTTGCTCTAGCCACACTGGACTTCTTGCTGTTTATCAGACACACGAGGTTCATTTCAGCCCCTGGGCCTTTGCACTTGCTGATTCTTTCTCATCTGAGATCCTTGTGTGTTTGGCTCCCTCGCCAGGTAGTGCAGACATGTCACAGATGGAAGCAAGCATGGCATTAATTGCCATGCCAGTCAAAGAAATGTGTATATTCATTGGACATGCCTTACTGCATTCCTGTGTTAGATTATTAGGGCAACTTGAAAAATACAACTTGGAAGTTGCTAGCCATTGCTTGGGATTTTATTATTCAGGTGGCTGCTCCATGACCCTGAACCTGACAGAACCTCAATGCAACAAACCTTGGACCACTTAGAGAACTTTGCTTGTGCTTTTGTGACATAAATCAGGCAATGATCAGTCCCTAAAGAGACTTTAGAATCCCCTCCTTAACCAATCAAATAATGCCTTTCACAATCTTGCCTTATTTTACAAAGATTCCACTTTTGACGCTATCCAGCCCTTCCGCTTAGGGGCACTTGGGGAGATTCACTGAATGCACTTTGGTATGACACGATTTCCCCTTGCCTGATGAGCAATAAATTCAGCTTTGATCTTTCAGCTCTGCTGGTCTGGCTATTTCAATATGACAGTGCCTTCATGATTTCATTTTCTTCCCCCTCATTGTTTTAGGCTTTTTTATTTAACATTTTTAGGAGCTCTGCTACTTAACATTGGTCTCCTTGTTTTCCAAAACGCTTTTGTGGGAGCAGGATGTGTTCGACTCCGAGACAGGAGGATTCTGCTGACCTGGATTAGGGACAGCCACCCAGCTGTTTTAGGTAGTTTGTTCTTCTGAAAAATCATCATACAAAAATCCATTCCTCAAACTCCATCAAATCTGAATCCTTTTCTGGCCCTTCTGAACTATCTCCCCTCAAACAAAACAAAACAAAAACCCTAAACTTTAATTACTATAGCTATTTATTTTGGTTCCTCTCTGTGGGTGAGATTTACATTAATTAGCGTATAATGAAGCCTGCCCTTTCAAACAAATTTATTCCTTTGTTTGCGATCACTTGAGCAAACCGACTGCACTGTATGTGAGCACGCAAAAGGGAGGCACTGCAAACAGCTTCTTCAAACCCAGACCCCCAGACCTAACCTTCTCGATCCTTCCCAAGATGCGTGCAGCGGTGCTCACTTGAGATGTGTGAACGGAGACCTGTGGGTTTTTGTCTTGTTGTTTTCCTACCTGCAGAAGAGACACATTTTCTCGGAAAACATTTCCTTCTCTGCGGCTTTCTGGTTAGTATTCAGGCCACCACCTCTGTTATCAGACGGTGGCAACAAAGCTTTTCCGCCTGAATCTTCTGCGAGGTGGCGGGGGAATGGATTGCACAGTAATGAGCTGTTTTTGCAGGCTTCCTTTGGGAGCCTTGTCTTATATCCCTTGGCAAGAGGAACTAATTCAAAACAGCAACCCAACCCTTGGGCATCTCAAATTCACAGAAATTCAGCTGACTTGACAGTAAGAGGGTCTCCCTGAAAATCAGTGCTGTAAATCAGAGCTTCGTTCTTCAAAGGGAGGGGCGGCTAGAGGTTTTCTGGAACCTTATGTAAGACTTTTATCCCTATCCCTGTTTTCAAGCCAACTGAAGATGGTAGGGAGCGTGCTGGGAGCTGGCTTTCTTTCCTGATTATGCTGTTTCATCCTCTAAGCAACATGAACTGAGAGTCTCAGAGTGTTTCCTCTTGGAAAGGCAATCATGGACTGTTATACTCTTCATGAACTTGACCAGATAGACTTAATCTTCTTGAGGGCAGGGCGGGGGATTTTCTCTTTACACCTCCAGTAGCTAACACAGTGCCTGGCACTTAGTAGACCGTCAGTGTATCCTCATGGATGTTAAATGAATGGTCGGTGGGGCTAGTAATGGCTGTGCAGAGTCTATTTCTGTAGCAAGCGTTGCTGTTGTCTTGCTTGCTGCTGTTCTGTGCTCGGGTGTTACCCGGCACATGCTTCCGTTTCTTCTGGCTCCAGCCTCTGCTTCTCTTCTCTCCTGTGTTCAGCTGTTAGTTCTCCTTCTTTCCATCCAGTCTCTTTTCCTTCAGAATATGGTGACTCTCCATCCCTACAAACTTCTCTGCCTCCACCCTGGGAAACCTGCTTAAAACACACACACACACAGACACACACACAGTCACACACACAGACACACACACACACACGCTTATGGCCAGTCTCCAGCCCTGCAGGTTTCCTTGTTCTTTTGTAAGTTCCAATTTCCTTCTCTTTCACCTTCACATCTCTCCCTTTACCCTCAAGGGTCTGCTCATTCTTTCAACTCAGACCAACCTTCAATAATCCCAGGTTCTGCCCTGTCTTCTACCTTTTCTCATCCTCCATTTCTGCTTCCTTGGTGGGTCTCACCCCACACCCCCGGCACTTCCCTGTATTTACATATATCCTAATTTGCCGGAGGTCGGAATTGGGAAGGGGTGGTCTTTGCCTTTCAGATTTACATTGTTAGTAAGTCAAACACTCAAGCAATAATGATAGTTTTTGGGTACAATGGTAGAAATTACATATATTCCTTTTGAATGTGGGATAACTGTTAAGAGGATACAGCTGGATAAAGCCATAGTGTTTTGTTTCATTTAAACTAGTGATTCTTAACCAGGGGCAACGTTGCTGCCAAGGGGACATTTGGCAAAGTCTGGACACATTTTTAGTTGTCACAACTGGGGGTGGAGGAGGAGGGATGCTACTGGCATCTAGTAGGAAGAAGTGGGATGCTGCTAAATATCCAGTGCATGCGACAGTCCGCACAACGAGAACTATTAGGGCCGGAATGTCCATAGTGCCGAGGTTGAGAAACCCTGGTTTATACAGTCTTCTCCCTTTGCCCCCAGGCCCTCCCCTGCCCTGTGTCCTGATGCCCTGGGTCCCTACAACCTCATCTTGTCACTCGTGTCCCATGGCTCAACTGCTGTGTTTCCCGCCACCTGGAGAGCACCGTGTGCTCGGTTTGGATCTCCACGATAAAGGCTGACAATGAACACTCTTCAGTTCATGCAATTGTGGCTATTGGGAGCAGGAAGGGTCTTCAGAAGCTTTTAAAATTCACCTTCTGATTTTTCAGAGGAAAGGGAGAGAAATGGCTTTGCTAAGGTCTCACTGCTACTCAGGGGCCCATGGCCAGGGGTTCCTACTCCCAGCGTTCTCTTTCTTACTCGCTCACTACTTTTGGCCAAATAAGAGAAATACAAGCTAACTGCCTGTGCAAGAATAGGAACCAGATTGATTGGTCTCGTTAAAATAGGAACACAATAATGCACTTCCCGATTTGTTTTTCTGGATTACATCCTCTGGTGCTCTCTGAAGGGTCTCTGCCAGCTACAAGGTATGGCTAATGCAGCTCCCTGTCCTCTTAGGGGAATGCCGTGACTTGACCAGGTGAAAAGCAATTCCAGGCAGGCTGTTAGGAACAACAGCTTTGCTTGGGCAGTCCTGTCACTGCTCTTCATCTCATGCCATGTAGCCGGCTGTGTATTGGGTCAAGAAGTGCCTGAATCTGGGCATGGAGAAGAGCAGAAACACAAACTTTCTGTAATCAGGAGCCCAAATTTGAGACAATTACAAAGCAGTTTGGGCAATTCCATGTCTAACGTCTTACCCCCTGCCCTACCTCTCCGCAAACAACCAATCTTATCAGTGAGGAAAAGGATATTTTGGTGGGAGGGAGATGAGCTGGGCTAATGTTTTTCTAAGCAATGTCTTTTGACCTGCAAACCTCCGAATGGCTTTGGACGTGTGTAAAAATACGTCCTAGACCCACATTTACCACCTCTGGGTGGAGGGCTGGGACCGACGTTGAAATTTTTAACAAGCTCCCAGGTTATCCTTCTGCAGTCATAAGTTTAAGAACCACTGACCCAGACATTTGAATAATTAGGGTTTTTGCCCCCCAAACCGTCCCAGAAAGTCAGAAGCTTTTGGACAATGTATGAATCTTAGAGGGAAAATCTACTACTGAAAAAAGAAAAAAGCCCCCACAAACATGGCTATTTTTGGTGATATCTCATGACCGTAGGGTGACTGAGTTTGCCTGGGGGCTCTGAGGATGCAAAGGCCACGTGTGGCAACATGCATAACTTGCTAGGGAGGGATCAGGCTTTGCTCCTGTTTCGAATTTTGAAAGGGCTGGAACTAGCCTTCTTTTGCTTTCCTGGCGTCTTTTGGATTCCCTCTTGGGAGAGCTCTTAAGGAGAGCCCTTGCCTTGAGGGCTGCTTTTTACCCTGCTCTCCAGGGGCCGTCAAAGTGCCTACTCATTGATCCACCTTGAACAGGTATCAGCATGTTCTAACTAAGAGAGTTAACAGGTTTTGAGCACATGCCTCATCTTAACAGTGATGCTCATTGGCTTTTGACTCCCCCAAAAGCACGAAAAATCTTCCAGGGGTTGTGACACTCCATCTGTGCAACTAGCCACATTTCCTGGGTTAGTGTCTCTGTTTATCCACTTGCATTTTGTAGGACCAAGCTTTGGACTCAGCTCTCCTTTTCCTCTTTCCAAAACTCTTAGTCATTTGCAAAGAGGAAGCTGCTATGCTGTCCAAGAAGCACAGAGTTTCCCTAACCATGGACCATATTCTGTTTTCCTTTCAGAAAGGGATGCAGAGCACAAATTCCTCTGTTTGTGCAAACAAACTGCATAATTAATAATTATCTGACCTTAGTTGACTGTACTTTTTTATTTTCAAGTGGGAAGAAAAGGAGTGAATAGAATCACAGTTACCAAGTTAGCTTTGCAAACTCCCCAGAAGCCCATAAAACAAATTTCAAAATTGTGAGACCAATCAGATCCACTAGATAGTCACTTAACTCTCTGCTTCTCATAAACATCTCTACCCCAGGGCCTTTGCACTTGCTGTTCCATGGCCATGTATGCTCTTCATCCAGATAACCCTGGCTAGCCCTGTTCCCTTGCTTACATTCCCCTCTTCATGGAGGCCTTCACTAGCTGTCCACTATGAGATGGCACTCTCACTCCCCCTCATGATACTCCCTTCTCTCCTGTCCCTGCTTCCGTTCTCCTCATACCACTTATCCCCATCTGATGAATTCTGTACAGAGTCACTCTTTGGTTTTTGTGTATGTATCTCCCTCACCAAAAGGTCAATTCCATGCGGACAGCGTCTTGTCTGTTTGTTTGCTGCTGGAGTCTCAGCACTTACAACAGTGCCTGGCATGGTAGACTCTCAGGCAATACTGGATGTCTGAATGAATGAATGGATGGATGGATGTAGAAATGAGGCCCAAGTTACTATCTTCTTTTTATATAAATTTTCCCCAGAATGAACATGCATGCAAGGAGAGAGTCATGGACTATCGGGGTCTGAAAAAAAGATGGACCTCTGACCTACCTCTAAGCCTGTGGGGATGATTTCTCTTCACTAGCAGCTGCTGTTCCCAGAAACTATGTTAAAAGCTTGAAACAAATAACAATAATGATACAAATCCTTTCACTTTCATCGGTAGAAACCTTTGTATCAAGGACGCATAGCCGAGGCTCTGTTTCTGCCTACTGAATTAATATTTGAATCTCAGTATTCACCATAAAACTTTGGACTTTTATGAAGAAGATTAGGCAAGGCATAAAACTAAATACAAGCATTCGTTGCCTCCGTTATTAACATTGCTCCCCCCTGAATATGCGGCAAGCCACGTGCACACATCTTGCTTTCAATAATGCCACTTTTCCACATATATAAAGAATAGGATCATATGTATGTGTATTTTTTTCGATTCATTCAAGTATTTATTGGGTAGCTAGGGAGATACAAAGGTGATTAAAACATGACCAAAGAAGTGAGGCAAATGAAGAAGTTGTGGAAAGCAAAGTATAAGGTTCACTAAATCACAGTGGTCGAAAGAAAGTGCTTTTGGAGATCCAGTGAGGTTGCTTCCAGCCTGGAAGGGAGTGTGCATGGGTGGGTGGCCAATCAGGGAAGGGGATGGAGATTAAAATAGAAGACTTCAGTCTGGATTGTTGATGATACTCAGGATGGACTATATTTGTCTCTCCTTTTCCTCTCTCCCCATCTTTGGGCTTAACTTACCAGGAGTGCCCAGGATTGTTCAATGTGCTTTTTCTATACTTGCTTGCATTTTTGCTTTAATGTCTTCTACAGAACTAGGTCCTTTTGGTGTTTTAGGAGTTTTTTTTCCTGTTTTTTGAAGGAATCTTGACCTTTTGATCTTGATGTTGATGGTTTGGAGTCTTTTCCATTCTTGTTTGATTTTTGTGCATTTTTGGCTGGAGTATCTCATATAGATTTCTTTACTGGAGCTTTTTATTCAGCTTCTTCCTCATCAAAATCATCATTATCTTCATCATCATCTTTGTCATCATCTTTGTCATCATCATCTTCATTGGCAGCAAGTTTTACTTTTTTCTGTGGAAACTTGCTACCACTTCAAGGGTCAGAATGCCTTCCAGATGTACTAAGGAGTTTCACATCCTCCTCCTCTTCGTCTTCTGTCTCTGCATCTTCCTCCACAGCTACTAAGCATTGTCCACTAATATGCACAGGCCCTGAACCAAACTTCAATCATAAGACCTCGGGTGGTGTTATTTCAAAGTCCCCAAGGGAAACTGCTGTCTGTGCAGACATTTTCAAAGTTGTCAGTGTTACTTTAATTAGACTCCCTTCGTAATTCATTGCCTCTGCTTCAACAATGTTCAATTCATCCTTTGCACCAGCCCCTAAACCGACTTTTCTTAAAGATAACTGGTGCCCATTTTCATCATTATCCACCCTAAAGTGATCATCTTTGTCAGCCTTTAGTTCATAACCAAAAAGGTAGTTCTGAGGCCTCAAGGGGCTCATGTCCATGTCCATCGAACCTTCCATGGGGTGGTGGCATGCACTTAGGTAGGAGAGAAGGCAGATGGAGATAAATGACTACTGTTCTGCGGAACAGCTGCGCAGGATGGAATCAGACTAGGGACTGTGTATTTTTAACATATATATAAATACATATAAAATACAAAGAAATATATATAAAATAAGTATTATGTATACCCCCCCCACACACACACACTAATGTAAGAAACAGGAAGGGCACAATTTTTTCCGATGATTTTTTGTTACAGTCAACCCTTTCTCTCCCTCAAGACTTTAGATAATTGGAATATTCTTACAGGCTAGATTCAGTAATTAGCAACTATTCTTGCCAGTAAGTTGTAATGACCCATTTATAATCTTTTTCAGTCTTACCTATCTTCTTGGAATATCTAATTCTGTATTTCTGAAACCCGTTGAATCATCAGAACTACCTGAAGAGTTAGACCTTGGCACTATTGACATTTGAGGTCAGGGGGCTGTCCCATGCACTGTAGGATGTTTAGCAGCATCCTTGGCCACTACCCACTAGTTACCAGTAGCACCTCCCTCCTAGTTATGACAACGAAAACTGTGTCCAAATGTTACCAAATGTACCCTGGGGGCAAAATAATCCCCGGGATTGAGAACTACTGAGGTGAACCAAGAAGACAGATGCTCAGGGATTCTGACTCAGTAGGCCTGGGCTGGGGCCTGGAATGTTGCTTTAAAACAGCTACCCCAGGTAAGTACAATAATCAGCCGCAGTTGAGAACCACTGCCCAATTTAATCTCCCTGATGAGAATGCGTTCCTCATTCCCAGGTCCTGGCAAGGATCAGTTTTCAACTAACTGAAAGTGGAGTGTCAAAAATAGACGTGTAGAGGAAAAATAGAGGGAAAGAAGTTATTGCCATTTCGCTTCTTCTTTTCCCTCTCCGGGAGGTGAGAGACTGACTCCGACAAAAGCCAAATTGTCAAGCGCAAAGTTGGAAGCAGTCTGGCCTCACCCGTGAAACAAAGAAATAAATAGAAATGGAAGTGTGTGCTTTATCAGTCTGTGGACACCTGGGTACTCTGACTGATACCACAGGGGAAAGCTGGGCCTTTTGCAGTAAAGGCGGCACTGAGAATAAATGCTCCGTGTTGCGGTGGCAGATTTTAGCGCAGTCTCCGAGAAAGTGGGCAATCAACAGTCTATCGAGTTAAGAATCTAAAAGGACAATGGCAACTCAGAAGACATGGGTCTAGCATTTGACCTGTTAGCTATTGATTTTGATGTGGCTGTTTTTAAGGCCTTCCCTCCATTCTTGCGGGTCTCTAAATCATGGCCTGGTACATAATAGCCACTTATTTTTCATCTTCAAAAGTGGATGATCGGAGTTGCATTATGGAGATGTCTGACCCATATACATCTAGATCATTCTTATGTATAATGCCTCTCTTTTCTCCTTCTCTCTCTTTCTTTTCTTATAAAAATGTGGGATGATGGTTATTTATATTGAGATTGAACCATATGAAATTGCTGTTTTCATACATTAAAAAATGAGAGTATTGGCAATTTCATAGCTAATTTTAATCTTTTTTAAATTTTAATCTTTTTATGTCTCACCCCTCTCCCCACCCCCTTCTCTCTCTGTCTGTCTGTCTCTCTTAGTCTCTTTACATGGCTCTATTCTCTATTTTCTTGCCTTTGCAAGCACATGTGTATTACCCGGAATACCAGCTGTGAAGGTCAATAGATATTACTGGGAAAAAATTAAGAAAAAGAAGAGGTTTCAAATTTCAGTAAGTGTTAATTTGAAAACCCACTGATGCACTTCGTATATCTGGAGGGAAGATATACAGTCCAGCCTAAGCAACGGCATGTGAAATTCTTGATCCTGCCGAATGGACCAGTTCTGATAAGAATGTTAATTTGTTTGTGCCACCATTCCTGCATGTGAATAGTGTTGCTTTTTTTTTAATTGGGGCTTTCAGATTCTAGGGGACTTTTCTGTGTGTGAGGATGTAGTACTAGAGGGATTGTTAAAGGAGTAGTGATCTTAAGGCCGTGGGGGTGCGGGGTGCCAAAAATCTCTATATATGTACTGACCAGTAAAGGAACCTGGATGAACAAGCTTTGTCATACTGCCCCGGTGATGGTCCAGGCGCCTGGTATCCAGTTTCCCATCAAAGCTTGCCTTCTGGATGAGACCTCTGGCCCTTGCAGCCTCTCTGTAAGCTTCTCTAAGCGGACCTTGTTGACTGTCCTTCCCCTGCTTGCCAACCTCACTTTTGTTTCCTGGATCACAAATGGAATCTGTCACCTTCTTATGAATATTACAAAGTCAGAATGCCTTTGTTCCTCTGTGCATAACATGCTTTCTTTCTCTTTCTTCGTCTTTTTATCCCTTATACACATATGTGTGTGCATTCACACATAGTTCATATAACAATATTTTTAATAATTTATATGTCAAATGTTATGTTGTCATAATTTGGACATTAAAGGAAAGTATAGAGAAGAAAATTATAATCACTACTACTCCAAAATAAACACTGTTAACATTTTAGTGCATGTTCCTATAATGTTTTAATGCATACATATTGCATTGGGGTCATATTATATATATTACAACATTATTCATTTAAAATCATCTTTAGAGCATTTTCACATCATCAAATGTTCTTTGGAAAGATGCTTTTTAATATATGTACAGTATTCCATGATATATATATGTGTACATATATGTATGAGTATGCATGTATATACATATACTTGTATATATATATATGTATGGTTTATCTATTCTTGTATTATTAATCCCTTAGTTTATTTCCAATAGTTTGCAAATTATAAACGATGCAGCAGTGGACTTCTATATCCATCTTTTATTGTACCCTTTATTATTTCGTTAGAATAAATTTCTAGAAATTGTATTACTGGGTTAGAGGGTGTGACCTTTGTCAAAGCTCTCGATATATATTTCCAAATTACTTCCTAGAAAGTTTGTATCAATTTATTTTTTCATCATCAGTATAAAGAGGCACTTGTTTCTCTGTATTTTCCCCAATTTGATTGGGAGAAAATATTTAAATTTGCACTTTGCTGATTTCTAGAAGAACTGAACATTTTCATATATTTACTTGCTATTTGTATTTCTTTTGTGAGTTGCCCACGTCTGGACTTTATTCTAAGGGCAATGGGAAGACACTGAAAGATTTTAACTAGGGGAGTGGCAAGATTAGATTAGTATTTTAAAAAGCTCATTCTGATAATAGTGAGGAGAATGGATAAGACTGTGAACAGGGGAATGAGTTAGGAAGCTGTTAGTAATCCTAGTAAGAAATGATGGTGACCAGCCATAGAACGATAACAATAGGACTAGAGAACACTGGATGGATTCAAAAGATATTTAGGAGATAGAATAGACAGGGCAATTATTGGTTGTGGGTTGTCAGGGTGAGGGACTAGTTCAGAGTTTCTCAACTGTGGCACTATTGGCATAGCACTACTGCATCATTCTTTGTTGTGGGGGGCTGTCCCGTGTGCTGTAAAGTGTTTGGCAGCATCGCTGACCTGTGCCCATGAGATGACAGTAACACATATTTTCCTCTATCCCCCAAGTTGTGAGAACCAAAAATGCCTCCAGACATTGCCAAATGTCCCCTGGGACAGGGAAAATGTTACCCCCAGTTGAGAACCACGGGACTAATCAATAATGACTTCTAGGATTTGGGCTTGGGTAAGCCAAAAAGGGAACATGGAACTAGGAAACAGATATCAGTGGTGAGGAAAGGAGTGATCACAATTCAGTTTTGGACATGTTTATATGAATTAATTGTGGAACGGACAGTAGTAGGCAGTGCTAACAGTTTGGGCTCCGAAGATCTGGCCTGAGACATAGATATGGGAGTTATCGGCCTACAGATGATGACCAGTGAGAATGAGTAAAGCAAGAGGAAGAGGGCTTGGGGCAGAAAGAACGTGGAGGATTATCAGAGAGGCAGGAAGAAAAGCAGAAGAATGGGGTGTCATGGAGAGCAAGGTAAGAAACTTAGAAGTAGCAGAAGCATTTAACTGAGTCAAATGCTGCTAGAGGTCAATTAAGATCAGGATTGACTGGTGTCCACTGGGATTAGTGACCAGGAAATTCTTGAACATCTTGGCAATAGCTGTTTAAGCTGAGTATTGGGATGAGAAGCCAGACTGAAGTTGATGGAGTGGTGATTGGAAGGTCATGAAATAAAAGCAGAGTCTGAACCATTCTTGAAGAAGTTTTGCTGACAAAAGGAAGAGAGAAATAGGGCAGTAGATAGAGAATTAGGTGGGGTTGAAGGAAGGTTTCCTTTATTTATTTTCATTTTTAAAAATAAAACTTTTTATTTTGACATAATTTTAGATTGATGTGCAATTGTAAAAAATAATACCAAGAGATCCATGTACCATTTACCTATTTTCCTTTCAATAGTAGCATCTTGCAAAACTATATTGTAATATCACAACCAGGATATTGACATCGATACAATCCACTAATCTTATTCAAATTTTCCCAGTTTTACTTGTATTTGTGTGCGTGTGTGTGTATGTATGTATTTAGTTTTCTACAATTTTGTCGCGTATGTAGCTTTGGGTATCCACCACCATAGTGAAGATACAGAGCATTGCCATCATCATGAGGATCCCTCATGTTCCTTCTTTATAACCACATTCACCTTCCTCCCACCCTGACCTTCACCCCTGGCAACCACTAATCTGTTTTCCATTTCTATAATTTCATCATTTAAAAAATGTTATATATAGCCTTTTGGGATTGGCCATTTTCACTCAGCAAAATTCCCTGGAGATTCATCTGAGTTATTAAGTGTATCAGCAGTCCTGTTCCTTTTTATTGCTGAGTAGTATTCCATGGTGTGGGTGTACCATAGTTTATTTAGCTATTACCATTCACCTACTGAAGGTTGTTTCCAGTTTTTGGCTATTATAAATAAAGTTTAGTTTTCTAAAAAACTGCCAAACTGTTTTCCAGAGTGACTGTACCATTTTACATTTCCACCAGCAATTTATCAGTGATTCAGTTTCTCTGCATTTTCATCAGCATTTGGTGTTGTCACTATTTTTTTGTTTTAACTATTCTGATAGATGTGTAATGGTATCTCACTGTGGGTTTAACTGCCCTAAAGAATAATGTTGAACATCGTTTCATGTGATTAGTTGCCATCTATATATCCTCTTTGGTGAGATGTTTATTTATGTCTTTTGCCCATTTTCTAATTGGATTTTTGGGGTTTTTTTACTGTTGAGTTTTGAGAGTTCTGTATGTATTGTAGATACTAGCCCTTTATTGGATGTGCAGGTTGCAAATATTTTACCTCAGTCTTTAGCTTGTCTTGTCATCCTTTCACACAGCAAAAGTTTGTAATTTCAATGAGGTCCAGTTTATCAATTTTTCCTTTTATTCATGCTTTTCTTATCAATTCTAAGAACTCTTCACCGAGCCCTAGGTCCTAAAGATTTTATCCTACGTACTTTCTGAAAGTTGTATATTTTTATATTTTTACAGTTATGTCCGTAACCCATTTTAAGTTAATTTTTGGATTAGGTCAAGGTTTTTTTTTTTTTTTTTGCCTATGGATGTCCCATTACTCCAGCAGTATTTATTGAAAAGGCTCTTTAACTTTTTAAGATGCAAGAGGTTTGAGCATATATAAAGGCTAATGGAAATAAGCCATTAGAAAAGAGAGGTCAAATAGAAATGTGGGAGCAACAGGGCACAGGTCCTTAAGAAGGTGAGAGGAAACAAGGTCCAATTTCCATACTTTAGATATGATGTGTGACAAGTGCAAAGAAGAGCAGGAAGTCGTTGTCACATTTTCCTCTTGTCAGAATCATTTGGGATTATGGGGACGATAGTCAGAATTGCAATTTGGGGAACCTTGCAATGTTTTTGATTCGTCTTTCCTTCTCCAAACTCATACTATGGAATCATGTCAATCTTTACTCAAGTCTTATTAGGGTCAATAAATTCAAACCAGTGGTTATTTATTTAGCATGTATTTCATGTTTAGTACGTGCTCGTGATGTGGAGGTTGCCACACAAGACATGATTTTGCTCTTGAGGGGTTTATAATCAAGTTGAGAAAGGTGGAAGCAGTTAAATAAGTCAAAGAAAATATATAAATGTGTAGAAGAGCTAAACACAGGTCCTCAATACCTTATCCAAAACATTTAGAGCCAGGACTCCAGAATTAAGACATTTTCCCTCATTTTAGAAAGGTAATATGGTTTGTAGCCTGTATAATAGAAAACAATTCTAGTGGGGTAGGGCCACAGCACCTAATAACCAAACTATATATATATAATAAAATATATGTAAAATAAAAACAGCATGTAACAAATGAAGACTGTTAATAGACCAGGTTTGTTGTCAAATGAATTTGAATCAAACAAGAGAAAAAGCAAATTTCTGTTTTCTGAAATGTTTGGGTTTCAGAATTGTGGAAAGGGATCTTGAACTTGTTTCATGGGTATTAACTGATATAGGGAAAGGAAATGAATATTTATGGTATTGGTAAAACTTCCCAATTTTTTCAGACACAGATTCTGAGACTCAAAACAAGAAGTAATTTGCTCAAATGTGTACAACTTGGCAGCATCTGGGAACTTGTAAGAAATACAAATTTCAGGCCCCATCCCACACCTACCTAAAGAATCAAAAACCTTTGAGTTGGGACCCAGTAATCCGTGTTTTAACAAGCCCTCCAGGGGATTTTGATGCCCGTTAAAATGTTGAGAACTACTAATGTAGCAAGTAGGTGACAGAGAGCCAAGATTCAAACTCAGATGGTTCTGACTCCAAACTGAATGGTCTTTTGATGCTGTTTCCCTTGCTCTCAAAGTATAAAGAAGCAAGAAATTTATGTGAGCTCCAATGGTAGCAGTCACTTCAAAGAAGCTATGTTGAAACATGCTTCACTTTAATCTAATAGATAAGAACAAAATAACTCTGTAATATACATCCCTAGCATATTAGTCTGTTCCTTAATTATATCAGGATGAAAAATAAGCATTGATAATTCCTGCTTTATTTTCTCTGTGTTAATATCTCAAAGATGGTACAATTTATTTTGCAATTTCTTTGAGATCAAGGTAGTAATCTAGCTTAATTGTGAAAATTAAGAGCGGGGAACTATGTAAGGAAAAGAGGTTCTCAATTATTCCTAAGATGGTTATTGATCTACTATTTGGTATCTTTGATACAGCATATTTTACTGATAAGTTGATGTGTCTTGCTTTTCTATTTTAAGCACAATTCTTAGTGTGAAAACTGATGCATTTAAGAAAAAATCCTATTTAAGACCATTAAAATATCCCTTTGCAAGTAAATGATGGTTATTTGTGTGGTCCCAACTCTACGGAAGGCAAGAATCCATATCAACCAGGAGATTATAGGTTTGAATTTCAAGAGCGAGTTTAGGGCACAGAGGAGTGGGAGAAATTGAAGACATTGATCACTTTGCTGCTTACTCACTGACAAACAGGATGACTTAGTTCTGAAAGTGAACAGGTAGACATTAATATGGATGTGGTTAGAATGAGTCCTAACAAAACCCAAGCCTAATATGCCCTTAGGATATGTCCCAATAACTTCATGTCATATTGCTCTCTTTCAGAAAGGAATACTGTGTTGGAAAATAAATCACTGTAGAAACAAAATGGTAAAAAAATGCTACCAAACTCACATCACCTGTAAGTTCTCTTTTTACTGTTGTGAGTCAAGCTTTGTTTTAAGGGATGAAATGGGTATAATCCATTATCTTCTAACAACAATTAATCATATCAGTTTAGGGCAGCTCTTCTAGTTATGTTTTGCATCATAGCAAGTCACCCTTAGCCTTAGTAGCTTAAAACAATAACAATAATTATGCTCACAAATCTGCAATCTGCGCAGGGCTCAATCGGGACAGCATATCTCTGCTCCACTCAGTGACTGATGGGATAGCTTGAAGGCTGCGGCTAGAATTATCTGAAGGCATACTCACAGGTCTGGCTATTGCCTCAGCTGTTAGCTGGGGCTTTCAGCTGAAACATCTACATGTGACTTTTTCATGTGGCCTGGGCTTCCTCACATCATGGTGGCTGGGTTCCGAGAGTGAGTATCTAGAGAGAGAGAGCGAGCTAAATAGAAGCTGCATCACCTTTTATGACCTAGATTCTGTGGTCATGCAGTGTCTATTCTATTCATTGAAGTTGTCTTAAAGTCCTGCCCAGATTTAAGGGGAGAGGAAACAGACTGCACCTCTCGATCGGAGAGTGGCAATGTTCTGGAAGAACAAATGGAGTCAGTGTTGGAAAAGACAGTCACAGGAGATTAAGAATTACACCTCTGATTTTTTCTAGTGTTGTTTTTTTAACTTTTTATTTTGAAATAATTTTAGGCTTACAGACAAGTTGCAAAAATAGTAGAGCTCCCATATACCGTTGACCCTGTCTCCCCTCATAGTACATCTTACATAATTATAGAACAATTATAAAAACTGAGAAATTAACCTTGATACAGTGCTGTTGAACAAACTGTAGAATTTATTTGGATTTTACCAATTGTTTCCCCTAATATCCGTTTTTCTGTTCCAGGATCTAAGCCATGATCCCACATTACTTAGTTGTGTCTTCTTGGTCTCCTCCAATCTGTGACATTTCCTCAGTGTTTCCTTGTCTTTCTTGACCTTGACACTTTTGAAGAGAGCTGCTCAGTCATTTTGTAGGCTGTCTCTCAATTTGGGTTTGTCTGATGTTTTCTCATGATTAGACTGAGGGTACGCATTCTTGGGACGGCTACCACAGAGGTGATATGCCCTTTTCAGTGCATCGTATCAGAGGGTACGTGATGTTCATGTATTACTGGTGATGTTAATCTTGATCATTCGGCTAATCTGCCAAGTGGTGTCTACCAGTATTCTTGACTATAAACTTGCTATTTTTCTCCTGTAATTACTAAATATTTTGCAGAGATACCTTGAGACTAAGCAAATATCTTGTTTATACTTAAACTTTTGCAAACTAATTTTAGCATCCATTGGTGAATCTTGCCTGCAGCAATTATTACTGTGATGTTCTAATGGTGATTTTCTATTTTCCTCATTTCTTCTGTATTACTTAGTTAGAATTCTTTTATATGGGAGAGCTGTCCCTTCTCTCCTGTTTATTTATTTATATCAGCATGGAGTTATGAATATTTATTCTTAGGTTTATATTCCAATACTATCATTATTTATTTTGTTGTTCAAGTTGTTCCAACTTTGGCCATTGGGAGCCCTTTCAACATGCCCTCATCCTTTTTTTATTTCTAATTTTTTTCAGCACTTCTTTCTTTTCTGGCACCAAATCCTGGTGAATTCCAGGATTCACCAATGGATGCTAAAATTAGTTTGCAAAAGTTTAAGTATAAACAAGATATTTGCTTAGTCTCAAGGTATCTCTGCAAAATATTTAGTAATTACAGGAGAAAAATAGTAAGTTTATAGTCAAGAATACTATACTTAGATGCAAACATTGCTCCTGGGGTGTCAGACATACACACACACATCTATAATTATTTCTGTATCTATTTATCTGTCTATATATATACGTATTTTTAAAAATCATGAGTCCATATTGATATTTCTGACTCCAGTTCAGTACCACAAGATTTATTTTAGCCTTCCACCTTTCTTTATTTCTAATTTATCGTTCTGACAGTGAGAACCTGGCTCTCATTATCTACAATATATTTACTTATTTCACTCCTAGAATACAAATAGTTCAGAATTGCTAACCCATAACCTTGTGAGAAACAGATTTCCTAACTAGAGTAGAGTGTTTGCTTACTGCCCCTTTTGCCTTTGGTCTTACGGTATCCAGTCAAAACTCTGTTTTCCGAAGTAGTTTAGGCCAGCTCTTTTTTTCCCTCACTACCTTCAGGGTGGTTATGTGATTCATTTGTAATACAGTTCAATTTGTCATAGTCTGCATTCCATCTTCTCCTCCACATCCTAGTTGAGGTTTTTAAAATTTAATTTGCATACAGGAAAATTCACTCTTTGTAGTGTACAGTTCCATAGGTTTTGACAAATGCATCGAGGTGTTTATCCACCACCAAAGTCCCTTACGAAACAGTCCCATCACTCCAAAAATTCCCTTTTTCTACTCCTTCATAGTCACCTCTCCCCCACTCCTCAAGGCCTGGCAACCATGGCTCTGTTTTCCGTTCCTATATTTTTGTCTTTTTCAGAATATCATATGAATGGAATCATGCAATAGGTAGCTTTTTGGTTCTGGCTTCTTTAATTCAGTAAAATGCATTTAAGATTAATCCATGTGCAAATCAATAGTTCATTCCTTTTTATTGCTAGGTAGTGTTGTATGAAAGTACCACAGTTTGTTTATCAATTCACTGATTGAAGGACATCTGGGTTGTTTCAAGTTTTGGTGATTATACATAAAGCTGCTATAAACATTCATGTACAGGTTTTTGTGTGAACATAAATTTTTATTCCTCTCAGGTAGATATCTAGGAGTGTGAGTGCTGGTACATATGGTAGGTATATGTTGAACTTTATCAGAAACTGTCAAACTATTTTCCAAAGTGGCTTTACCATTTTGCATCCCACCAGAAATGTATGAGAGTTCTGGTTGCTCTGTATTCTTGCCACTGCCGTTTGGTTGTTCTGTGACTTCAGCTCTCTGATGGGTTCAGAAAAAGTCACAAATTTGAAGTCAGTTTGGTTATTTTTTCATTATGAGCAGAGCAGCAATACTCCTCTTAACTCCCTATATCACAAGTGGGAGTCAGAAGCAGAAGAACTTTGACTTTAAAGTTTAAAGAGGTAACATTAGTTTAACTGGGAAATTAAAGTCAAAACAATATACTTATATTATTTTGGAATAAATAGAGCTTCATTGCATAGAAACATGGTGTGCAGGGAGATAATGAGGATAAACACATCACTTTCTTTGTTTGGTCTTCTTCAGTTTTTTTCACGCCGAGTGACTGGCTCCCTCCTGGATGTTCCCAGAGAGCTCTGCCCGTACATCTGCTGTGCTAGTATCACACCACTTTGCCATTATTAATTTATCACACGTTGTACTTTTGAATGCTTATGGGTGTCAGAGAAATTACCTAAGTAGGCTAATCTTGCTGGATATGATATAGTAGAAAGAATAGGGTCAGAGGCTAAACTAGGGAGTGTATACCCTGCTTTAAGGTAATTCAAATTCAAATTCATATGTGCTTGAGTGTGTGTGTGTGTATAGCCTAACAAGTAAAACTGCTTAGGGCACTGTTGGAGACAACAGTCAGGAATTTATGAGCCCTGATTCATTCTGTGTGGTTTGGCTGTTGATTCTGCAAGAAGTGGTCAGCATGGTGCCAGCAGCAGTACCTAGTAGGTGTGAATGAATGACTGTCACAAAATCTGGCAGGAAATCCAAAGCATTAATGATTACGTTAAAACAGATTTTCTTCCCCATGTACTTTGGGAATGCTAATGGCTTTTATAGATCTTATGGAACTTCTTATCCCATTGCAGGTTTTGATAAAGTCTCTACGTCTACATGCCATAAGGAACTGAAATTAAAATAATGAGAGGACTAGGCTCAATTTCTATAGCAACACATGGAATATTTCTGCATCAGTCATTGAATCAAGTGACGACATAGCAGAATTTTTTTGTTGCCATGTAAAATAGCTAATTTAGGTTAGTAAATGGCAGCAAGAAATTTCTTTAAGATTAAAAATTCCCTGAGCACCACTCATCTCCACGTGCCTCATCTCACAATTCTTGAAGGCTGTGCAACTATGTATGGGGCTATTTCAGAGGATCAAGAGCAATAGAATGAATGATTTAAGCTGCCATTCATTCTGAAGGGGCAATATGAGATTTTAGATTGTGATCAATACTTGGAGGTACAAGCAGAAGTGACAAGGCAGAGTCCAAGAGCTGCTTTGGAGTCTAAACTGGGTGTTTTTAAGAAAAACTGAAGGGACAGCAAGAGAGGTTTTTTTTGACTTTTCAGTTGTCATTTTATCTCCAAAGGATTGAGAAACTTTTCTTGAGGTTGAATGGGAGCAAAAGGAAAATTATAGATTAGGAGAATAAAAAGCCTTTTGGGCAGATTGTGGTAATGGAGATGGCAGATCTCAAGATGGGAAGGATAGACTTATATCGAATAAAGAACTCAACTCTAACAAAGAATTCCCTGGGGCAGGTAAGATACAAGAATAAATTAGGGACAAAGCACAAGAATTCCCGCAAATTTGTAATGTCAATGTAACTAGCAGTTTTCTCTGAGCCAGACATTCCATATCCAATTAGCTCATGATCACCTACAACCAACACAACATTGGTTACGTTTACATTAGTCAATCAGGTGTTTTCTATCTCTGTTGCTGCCAGTTTTAAAAAAAGACACCTTGTTTGCTCTTATGATTACCCTACTATCTGTACTTCTTTTGTCTGGCTCATTTTTTAATATACAAAAAAGCTGGTCTGCAGTAAAAATGATCTGAGGCAGTTCGAACCAGTGTTTCAAATATCACACATCCATACCACCAAAGCATTTTTTATTCACTGATGTAATTAATATATCTTTATGCCAAGTTAATTTGAAATCTTGCTTCAATTTTCCCTTCATGCAACTAAACACTTAGGAATTAGGTCTCAAAGGCCAATTTACATAAATAATTAAGAACCCAATTCACCCTATCCTTGTTGGCCCTTCCCTCTATTGTGGAAGTAAATGTAATATACATGCATCCTGCCTTGCAAGTCTTTTACCTTTTCTATCCCTTAGAAATATTAATACTGAAATACTAAAGAGTTTTGGCTTTCAGGGGTACACTGCTGCCACATCTTATCAGTTCACAGAGGAGTAAATATGAATTTCACGTGAGAAGGCGGTGTTTGGGAGGATGGTATTTATAAATGACAATGGCTGAAAGGCTAATGTGTTGATCAGACTTCTATGGCTTTGAAAAATAATGGAGTGCTCTCTCTGCGTGGCTGTCACTGTGTAGTCCAGGGCATAAATCCACAGCATTTAAGATGACAAGACTTTGTATTTACATAGAGACTTTCTCCAAGGAATTCACACCACTCCTTAGGCATGGCTCCATTAATTCTTATAGCTTTGGGAACTAGAGTGGGAAGATATATCTTTATGGCCAGTTGTCATAAATGACGGAACCATGCCTGAGATGGGTTTGTAACTTTCTCAAGGTCACTGTAGCCACACTGAATTGCCAGAAGTGTGGAAACCCAGAGTAATATCAATTTCCCATGTAGTGGAAGGGCTGTGTGGGTTGCTTGGGGTAGGGGATGAACAAGGCTTTTCAGAAACTATCTTTTATCATTTTTACTCCCCTATGTAATCTGTGATTGGTAGACATTATCTTTGCTTAGTGTTTTCCAAACCATGGTCCTCTGAACACTATAAGTCTTCATTGAAAAAAACAAAACAAAACACGGCTCCCATGGCCAAACAAGTTTGAGAACTGCTTCATCCTGTATTTACTTCTTGCTGATTCATAACTCCTATTAGTGCAGTAAAAGCTCTGAGAAGTGCTGTGAAGAAAATCACTAACTTTGTTTAAGCCACAGTTTTCCAGACTTACTTGACCATGGAAATAAAGTTTCTCTTATGTGGCATCCTTAATGACTCATGGAACTGTTTTTCAATGGATCGCATTCTGGAGAAATATATTTCTTGGATAAAGGCTCTGGTGAAGAAACACTTCTCTAACATCTGTTTTTATTCTCCAATCTTTCCAGGCCTACACTCTGTTGAGGCCTCATTCACGATGACCTGGGTGGTGTTTGAGCCTTAGGGATGCAGCAGATACTGTTAGTTTTGCTAGATAAGGGTCTATGGGAGGAATGAGATGGTGCTGAAAAATGACCCAGGACCATTACCACAGCCTTTGTTCCAACCTCCTTCTAATTCCTACCTAGTTCTAGTCTATTCCACACCCTGATCCAGTACCATTTGCCAGGAATGATGCCACAGTGCTGTGTGTGCTGGGCACTGAGGGGACAATCATAGACCAAGTAGCAGATATAACACAGACCAAGAAGTAAGGAGGAGTCGAGAACCAATTGGACAGGAACTAGGAGTCTACCACTAGGGCACAGGATAGAACATGGCTCTGGGAATTCAGGGTAGAGACACTGGCGACATTTCCTGATGGGGAGACATGGAATATGTCATTTTAACAGAGCAGTAAGAGTCTTTTGTAGACCAAATCTTTGATAGACTGGCACGTGGCATCCCATATAAGGTTTCAGGACTGGGGCAGAGTCTGAGTTTTCCTTCAGGTAGCTCCTGCCCAATGGTTAGGCAAGTCAGTATTAGCATATTTTAGTCACTCTTTTACAAACTGTGATAAAAATGCTGCTCTGTGAGTTGCTAACTAAAAATCATTTGGAAAACAGGTATTTGTCAATATGGAGACCGATAGCCAGGGGAAACTGTTATATTTGCAGGAAAAAAAAAAACCTATGTTGAAATGATCAGCTGCCTTAATTAAAAAGGCAGGGTGAGAATGCATAGATGTTGGGCCATATTCAGATGCTATTTCTCTTTCCCTTATTCTTCCTAGCCAATCAGTGGCATCCTCCCTCCCCCTACATACATTTTGTCACCATTGTGATCAAGCAGGTCAGGAGCTTTTATTTCTCAAATGTCATTTTAATTCTTGGGGAGTTAGTAAGTATTAGCTTGGAGGATAGCCTTAGAAAGTGACAAGAGGTGGGGGGACTAGGAAGGTAAATTAGGACCAGTTACAAAGGGCTTTGGCTCTCATAAAACAGCTATTTATCATGTCGAGGAGTAGACTTTGTCGTCTGGAAATGAGGAGACTGCAAAGTTTTGAAATTAGGTTTTGGCAAGATTGAATGTTACTAGCCCCCTCAGGTATTTACCAGCTCTTGAACTGCCCTCACCCTCTCATTCCCACCATTTGAAGGACCCTCTCCTCTGGGAAATAGTCTGTACCATACAGACATTGAAGTAAAGGAGGTATGTAATCATATTTAGTGAGTCTTAAGTCATGGGGAAGTCTTAAGTCCTAAGTGGGATGACTATATGTATCTTCTTCAATTATTATAATAATAACCAGGAGATAGGTTTTTATTGTTATAATCAATCATAATGAACAATTATAATAAGCAAATGTGGAGAATTTAATATTAGGCCAGCCAGAAAATTCAGTAGGCTTACTTAAGTGCAGATTTTCTTAAGAGCGGAGAGACTATTCTCCTCTCAGCAGTTGGTCTGAAAGATCAGACGGGCATATGTGTGTGTTGGTTCCAGTCCTCTAACAAGCAGATGTCAAGATAGGGATAGATGTGCACGGATCTTATTAACAGAGATGCCTGTGAGAGTAAATGGAGAGGGAGCTGGGCAAGGCTAGGAGAGCCATCAGACCACAGTGCAAGTGTGACCTGAAGTGAAGGGGAGAGAGAGAGGTCGGGTAGAAGCGCCCTAGACTGATGTGCAAAGAAAGGTTCGGCAGGGCTGTCAGGATGTCCTCCAGCCAACATTGACCATCAGAGGTATTCCCTGTCTCCTACAAGTGGGCCTACCTTACTTAGTACCCCTCCTGTGCTAAAGAATCATTGGCTGGGAGCAGCCTGTGGGAGATGTGGCCCCACACAAATGCAGCAATGGCTTCCAGAGCACAGCAGCTGGGGCCCAGGCTCCCAGTAGTTGGATGTCTGGGAGGTGCATTCTATCGGCTGCAATAGTGTACGTGATTCAAACTTCTCCTTGAGATGCTCCAACAATCCGCACCTCTGTTTGCTTACCGCATTCAGTGGTTCAGAAGGAGGGTTTCACAAAGTGAAAGTGGTTTCACAAAGAGGGAGGGACTTTTGTTGGTAGAAATGGGACGTTGAGGACAATTCAGAGATGATCATCTTGGTAACATCTGAGCATGCCACTTGCCTGCTTAAAAACATTAGGCTGATTTGCAGCTGGTTTTACTATATTCTTCTGAGAATTCTATGGCATCTAATATCAAAATTGATTTTACAAAGGGGGGGAAGGTAAAATGTTATTTTCGATTTCTAGGTACAGCTGTCAGATTCAGGAGGTTTCTGACACTTCATTATATGCAGAAGCACTTTGTGTAGTCTCTTTACATTTTATACTCCAGATAACTTTTGGATTGATACAATTGTTCTAAATTAATGCTCCTGTGAGATCAGAAGCAAAAACAATTAGACAGAAGACACCTTTGTTTGAAATCAGTATGACTGCATAAAATGTATTAATAAAACACAGTGAATAATCTTGATCTCTTGATAAATTACTTGCTCTAGACAGCATGGGCAGCTCTTGTAGCATCTATCGAGAAAACAAAGAAATCCTATTAAGATGACATCTGCTTCTTTTGTGGAACGTGTTAGGAGTCATGAGGTTTTGAATATGATGAATATGGCCAAAATGGCAGTTGAGGACAGAGAAGTATATTCTGCCCATGATAAGGTCATGGCAAGGGTGTGGATGCAGAAAGTTGTGATGAATTGGGGCCAAAATAAGCAATCTACCACAGGGAGAAATTGCTCCTGTCCACTTTGATCTTTTGTTTAATCTAGGCTAGCCAGGAAAACTCTGGGTGACTCAGCCGCAAGCAAGGCACAAGTTCTTTTTTTTTTTTATTGAGTTATTGATAGGTTACAATCTTGTGAAATTTCAATTGTACTTTAATGTTTGTCAGTCATGTTGTAGGTGCACCACTTCACCCTTTGTGCCCACCCCCCACCCCACCTTTCCCCTGGTATCCACTAAACTGTTCTTAGTCCATAATTTTAAATTCCTCGTATGAGTGGAGTCATACACAGATTATCTTTCTCTCGCTGGCTTATTTCACTTAACATAATTCTCTCAAGGTCCATCCATGTTATTGCAAATGGAATGATTTTGTTCTGTTTTGCAGCTGAGTAGTATTCCATAAGGCACAAGTTCTTGACTCGCCTTCTGTGGCAGGGGCTGTTAGCCATTCACTAAAATCCATTGCCACTTCTTCTTGGGTTGTTTGTCTTTTTGCTGTCAAGTTGTAAAAGTTCTTTACATATGCTGGATACTAGACCCTTTATGATGTGCAAATCTTTTGTCCCTTTTTGTGGGTTGTCTTTTCACTTTCTTGATGGTGTCCTTTGATGCACAAAAGTTTTTAATTTTGAAGTCCAATTTATCTATTTTTCTTTTGTGGCTCATGCTTTTTGTCTAATATCTAAGAATACTTTGCCAAGTCCAAGGTCATGAAGATATATCCCTAAGCTTTCTTCTAGGAGTTTCATAGTTTTAGCTCTTACTTCTAGGTCTTTGGTCCGTTTCGAGTTGGTTTTTGTATATGGTATGAGGTAGAGGTCCAACTTCATTCTTTTGCATGTGGATGCCCAGTTGTCCCAGCATCATTTGTTGAAGAGGTCACTCTTTGAGAAGCACTGATTTTGATAAGAAATTTTCACAGCTGTTGTCATTCAGGCTGACTCAAGTGTAAGGCTTTGTGGGTTGCTTGATACCAGGGTCCTTCAGGGGAAGAAGGAGAGGTTCTGTGAAAAAGAGAAGGCAAGGACAGGGTTGGGCTAGGGAGGATGGAACTGAAATTGACATGGAGGCTGGCCTCTTGGAGAGGTTATGTCAGTCTAGGAGCACTGCCAAAGGAATGTTATAATCTCAGTCCAACTTCTATAAGTTTGAATATCAACAAATTCATGGGCATGTATAGACTTGGTAGTTGGGAATCTAGATGTCTGTTAAAAACTTAGCAAACATTTGGCTATTATCCAATTTATTAGATAGCTATCCATATGCAGTGGAACCATGCTCAATGGGCTAAGGGTTTGAAAACAGGGACCAGTCATGGGGAAGAGACCTAGCCAAGGTGAAGCTAGGTAAGGTGTGGTAGGACGATGACTAAAATGGCTGCAATTCTTCACTCCTCCTTGTATCTGGGCCTTTTACAATGTGATTTTGCAGCTCCTTCCATCAAGAGGTGGAGCTAATTTCCCACACTTTAATCTAGACTGGCCTTATGATTCTCTTTGACTAATAGAATGCAGCAGAAATGACTGTGTGTCATCTCTGAGCCTAGGCATCAAGACCTTTTGTGTACTTATGCTCTCTGTCTGGGAATCCTACCTACTTTCCATGAGAACAAGCCCTGGTTGGAAGATGAGAGCCCTCTCGGAGCCAATCTGAGGCAATCCAGTCAACAGCCAGTCAACTCTCAGAAGCAGAGCCATCTAGCCCACCCACAGCTGAGCAAGGTTCCGTGAGATAGCCCAGCTGAGACCAGAAGAATTGGCCAACTGAGCCCAGCAGAAGTTGCCAATCTCCAGAATCATGATATAAATAAATGGTTGTTATTTTAAGCCACTGAATTTTGGGGGTAGTTTGTTACACAGCAACAACCAACAATGCAAAAGACATCAAGGTCCTACTGAATGGACTGTAGATCAGGATGAGTTTTTCTATCTCAGGATAGGGTAAAGCAAGGGAGTTGCCTGGAATGCAACATTTAAGAAGGCATTTACTCTCAGGTGCAGACCCTGTATTTTTCTTGGCCTGGGTCTTCTGTTCTAGAGTGGTAAGTGTTGAGAGTGAGAGCTAAGGGAGGCATTTAAAGTAGATTGGATCACGAGGAAGAGTGATGGCAGGAAAGCTGCAGATCAGGTTACAGGTGTGCTCAGCTATTGTCCTGGGTTGGGGTTGGTGGGGAAGATATAAGATCTCAGGTATGGTTGGTGGTCAAAGAAATCCCAGTTGCAGCACAGAAGCCCAGCTATTGTGTCTGGGCCAGTAGATCCCAAACCTGGGTATGTGTCAGAAACTAGGAGGGGCTTCAGTCTGGGCTGTTGGCTCAGTTAATGAGCTACAGAGGGTAAGGAAAGACATGGGAAGGGGGCCAGACTGTCATTAGCTCTGTACACACGCACTCCTTGGCCTGCTGCTCCTTTGACCGGTTAGAACAAAATGGTTAAAATTCAAGAAATAATGGGCCATTTTTAGAAAAAAGCTGCTTTGCAGAACATGCTTCAGAACAAACAATTTTCATGACGAGCAGCAAGGGATTCTTTGCTCCAATTGCAGCTGCCACAATTTAGACATTGCATTGAGTAGTGACAAGCAATTTCAGAAGTGACAGGCATAGGCCATAGCCATGCTTGCAAAACCTGGGTCAGACCAACTATGCTAATTGCTAGGCTTTCACATCATCACCATCTTTACAGTAATAAATGACAATGATGACGTCTCTTTAGAATTGGGGAGGGGAGTTGCCCAAACAGTGAAGTGGAAAAGTAATAAGGACGTGTATTCCTTGGGCTAAGATGTGAACAGTTTTGAAGATATGGTCTACATTGCAAACACTTACTGAGGCCTCCAGGATAATAAAGACATATTTGAGACAATTTTCAATTCTTAGCTTGTCAGCCTTTGTGGAATATCTTTACCTCTTTATAAATTGGGAAACACAACAGGCTTGGGTAGTTAATGAGAGCAGAGGAGGGGCCGTTTGGTAAACTCATCGTTGTATCTCCAGAAACTCTGCTTCTCACTCACGAAAGGTACAACCCCCACTTCTCCATCCTCTTTGGTATTGTCTTTATCCAGTCTGGGACTGTCCCAGCCCTCAGTTTACCATTCCCCTGCTAGTTTACCTTTCAATACTTCTCAGTTTTCCCTTTCATGCGTGGTTCCATTGTAAATAAATGCCCTTAATCTACTTACACAATCACTGCTTCTCCTCCTTGAAACTACAGCCATGCAGGAGTTGTTAATTATCACTATTCCTCTGAGACCCAGGACCTAGAGGAGGCTTGGCCATTGCGTTTTCACTCTCAGGGGGAAACCACTCTTTCTATAAGGCTCACACCAACCAGTCTTTCCTGAGACCCCTTTCTTTGCACAGTCATCTGCAGACCTCTTCGAGAGTCATTGAGGATTTCACCCTGGGCTCTTTCTTTTTTTCTTCCTCTCTATTCAAGTGTGATCATTATACTAGATGATTTTAATGACGCGTGGGCATGGCAGAACCTATTTCAAAGTAATTTTCTGTAGCTCATGTACACTGCTAAAATTTGGTATTTTTTGCCTGATATTTCAAATCCCCACAACTTTTAACTGGATAAAGTCTGACTCATAGGACTTAAGGAAACTTGAGTGGCCATCTTGTGTCCTTCATAGCGCTCAGTACAGAGTAAATAGCTGTTCGTGTATTGTATTAATATTTAAATTTGGATGCAATGGGAAATGGGCAGGTAGTCAACTTTTTCTTTTAAAAATTTTGTTTTTTTAAATTCTGAATGCTCAGGTTATTATCATTGGCTTGGCCTTCAGTCTCCATGCAGGAGTATAGAGAAGATATAAAATAGAGTTGATTTTTGTCTTACCCAATTTTGAACTCAAAAGAATCTGATGACTGCTAAGAAAGAAAACCAATGGGAAACTGATGTATAATTTATTTGGTACCTGGTACCCACAGGAAACATCTGTTGTGATTTTATAAGCCTGTACAAATTCAAAACAAGATAAATGAAGAAAATGTGTCTATTTAAAAGACAGCATAGTGGTCTTCTCTAAGCATATTAGGGAGAGAGATGTCTGCAGCTTTACTTGGCAATTGTATATAATCTCACAGGCAACACAGCTATTTTATTCATTTAATTAAAAATGGAAAATGTATTATAATGAAAAAAGTAAGCTGTGGAAAATGAGTAACCACACTCCCTGAGTTCCTAACCTCTTTTTTCATTTTGTGTGGTTAAGTTTTCTTGGCAATTAAGATGTTTAAAACATTGGAACGAAAGTACAGAGTTATGGGATGGCTGGTTAATTTCCTCATAACGTTATTTTTTAAATCCTTTGCCAATTACTTGATAAGCAAAAAACTTAAACATTGATGTTAATTACCTTTATTAGTGCTGACAATAGTAGTTTCCACTAATGATCAGGTTCGTTCTCTGCTCCATTTGCAGAGCTGAGTTGTGAATTGTTAATGGGTATGAGGGCTACTTTACCACAGATGAAAATACTTTGCAGACTGTTTTTCAAAAGACGTGTCAAAAAAATCTACAATATTCAGCTTCCTATGCACATCTGTAAATATTGTGTTAAAAGAATCTGTCAGTCTGTCTACCTATCAACTAATCACTGTGCCTATGATCAGTGGGTTTTAGCTAAAGACAGTACGATTCTGCATATGAAGCTGCATAAGGACTGTGATAGAGTTCCTGCTTGGTCCCGAGTCATTGTGAAACACTGGGCACATCAGTTTCCATCTCTGGATTTCTTTGACCCATGTGTAAATTAAGAGCATTGAATTAGATGCTCCCCCCCCACCTTGAAATGTGATTATAATGTAAGGCCAGCTAGGTTCAGGCCTTAAATAAAAAACAGCCCTAGCTCAGCCCAGGTGGGTATGAGGTCAACATAATAAGACCAAATTTTGGTTTGATATTTTAGAGATTATGAAACAGTACTTAGTTTGAAGTCCCCATGTGACTCCCCTCTCAACTTCATGCAGTACCAGAGCGAGGGCCAGAGAAATTACTAATTACTATTCTTGGACCAGTCATAAGAAGACATCAACACTTGAGTCGTTGTGGAAGGGAATCACATGCCTGAGCAGCAGTCTGTGTCTGGGCATAATAATAACCAGCCCTTCTATTTGTATAGTGCTTTAAGCTCTTTCAAGTATTTCACACATATTTTCTCATTTTACCCAGAATAGAATGAAGGTGATGATGAAGATGGTCTGGAAGCACATTTTCAAGGAACATGAGTTGAGGTTTTCAATCTTAGGCCAAATGAAGGACTGCGTTTTCCTCAGGGATGAGATTGCATTTATGTTGTTCTTCCTGAATTTCATTAGCTTCTCACTCCCAACTTGAAAGAAGACTGTGAAAGGCAATGAAGACATTGAGAATGTGGCAGCAAATGCTGAATATAAAGTAGAAAAAAATGAAAGTCTTCCCTTTGAATTTAAAGAAAATAATGGTCTTGGCACTCTAATCGTTGGGTTTGATATTGAAACAGCCTGAGGATTGTCAAAACCAGGGAAATTGCATGAATCTGAAACTTGAGGCCAGAACTGCTTGAAAAGATAGATAGATTCAAGGATGTGGCCAGGTTGTCGAGATGGATTGTACAAATTTAGCAGGAGTAACTTAATTTTTTTGTTCTCGCTGTTCTTCAATAACAAAACCTCCAAAACAGTAAAAGACTATCAAGGCTTGAAACAGATGGGAAAAACAGATGCACCTTGAGTTTTCCTACAGACAAAGCTCGCAAATATCCTGGGAGATAGGCTGAGAAGGATATATTCCTGCGAGCATTGTGGATTTGTCCATCTCAAGCCCCAGAGATCTGGCTTGTCTGACAGTGGCAAGATTAACTGTTGCACTTAAAAAACTTAGTTTCATGATTTTTGTTATAAGTATTATAAAAAGTGAATATATATGTATATGTGTATGTATGTTTTTTTCTTCACCTTAAAGAGGTGGTGATGTGGGTTTTGGATTTGACTTGTTTTTTTGTTGTTGTTGGGTTTTTTTTGGTGAGGAAGATTGGCCCTGAGCTAACAGCTGTTGCCAATCTTCCTCTTTTTGCTTCAGGAAGATTGTCCCTGAGCTAACGTCTGTGCTAATCCCCCTCTATTTTGTATGTGAGGCCACCACAGCATGAGTTGATGAGCAGTGTGTAGGTCCATACCCGGGATCCGAACCTGCAAACCCTGGGCCGCTGAAGTGGAGTGTGGGAACTTAACCACTATGCCACTGGGTTGGACCCTGAGTTGTTTTTTTTTTCCCAACCTGTTTCTCTCAGGGTTGTTGGAACTTTGGGAAGCCTTCTGGATCTCCTTTGCCTATAATAATATGTTAAAGCCCTTAAAAGTGAGCTCTAGGCTGAGACTGCCTGGGGTACTAAGAAGCACAAACCCTATTTAAAAGCAGGCTTAAGAAAAACCTAGAGGGAAGGAACCATTTCTTATTAATTGACCTGCTGTGTGTGTGGGGATCCTCCTCACAATGGAAACATTGCTAAGCAACTGGTTTATATCCTAAAGCCTCCCTATTTGAGAACCAAGTGGGCTAAAGTACACACATTTGTGTATTCCTGTGGCTCGTGCAGTGTGGTCATCAGTGTCACCTGGAAACTTGTCAGAAATGCAAATTCTCAGGCCCACTCCAGACCTGCTGAATTAGAAACTCTGCTGGTGGAGCCCAGCACGCTGTTTTGATGAGCCCTTCAGGTGATTCTGATGCCCGCTCAAGTTTGGGAACTACTGGCGTTTGCGAAGAGCGGGTCTCAACATTGGAACGAAGTGGAGAACTTAAAAAGAAAAACTCATGTCTGGTTCTCCCCTCTAGGGATTCTAATTTAATTGGTCTGGGATATGGCCTGATCATAGTGTGTTTCAAAACCTCTCCAGGCAATTCTAATATTCAGACAAGCGTGGGACCCACCCACTGTGCTAACATCAACCTACTGTCATGTAAGGAGCAATTTTCAGAAAAGAAAAGCAGGAGACAGCAATGATGGAAAAACAAAGCAAAATAGGAGTTTGGGGAAAGCCAGATAAAGCGAGTTACACGTACAGAATGCTTTCTGCTCTATCTAAAGGCGTCTGAGTCAGTCTCTAGAACCTTTTCAAATGATGATTAATTCTCCAGGTAAGAAAATTTTTCTCTGTGTGAGGAATAGTCTTGCTATTGTGGTTGTCACACTTCAAAGTTTATGTCAGAAAGTTTCCTATGAGATTCTGATGGCAAAAATTATAAAGAAATAGCATAAAAATTTTGAAAAACTTACTTTGCAACTCAAGAATATTGGTCAAAAACCATCTGCATTGCTCTTGTTCTTTGAGAACTCAAATGACAAAGTTACTTTTTAAGCATGCGTTTGCTTTATTTCACTGAAGCTTATAGTTAGAAGGGACCTTGGAGGCCACAGATACTACAGGAGTACACTCCTGTTTCTGAGGGTTGGTGGCCTCCACTGGAAATTTGCTGGGAAACTTACCGTATCACACTTGCACCAACCAATTCTTTGATATCAACAAGTTCAGATTGAAATATTTCTTCTTATAAGTTCTACCCATTCATCTCAGTTCTGCACTGGAGAACCACTGCTAAGAAGTAGGTTGTTTAAAATCCTTTCCAGATCAAGGAAGGCTATATAAATATAAACCATAAGTCTGGTGGGGCTTTGAGGATTGTGATCATGTGGATAATTACTCACAAATTTTCCCCACTGGTTTCGAACCAACTGGAAATATACGTAGAAGGCAGATATTGCCGCAAGGTCAACATTACTGTGGATAAAACTGGGGCTTTGTCCTGAAAACATCATTTGGCTTCAACCACTTCCCTCTGAACTGGGCTGTCTTTGTTGCAGGGCAGAGCAGCCATGTCTGAGTGTATCTACCACATCCTATCCAGGCAGTTAGAACTCCCCATCCAGTGAGAAAAAAAAAAAAACAGTGAGGTCAGGGTCTACACATGCCTGAGCCTCTTTTTCCTCATCTCCTCTACTGCGGAGAGGATGAGCTGAAGAGAGAAACCCAAAGAGTTCCTTCCATACTGGTCCCTCCCCAGGAGAAGAGAGAAAACTGGAGGTGTGTGGTCTTAAGTTCCTATCCCCCAACACACATCAAGCCTTCTGAACATTTTTATACTTCAAATAGTTGAAGGTAATTATTATTATATAATAATTATTATGATATAATAATATATTATTAATATAATTAATATAGTAATATATATTAATATTATATATTGTTATTATAGGTATTATTATATATTACATAATTATGTAAATCATTTCACTCTCTTTAAAAAATTAAAAATCCCAAGTTCATGCATCCATTCTAGATGTAAGATTTCCAGGCCTTTTCCCACGCTGGTTATCCTTATGTGGACGTGATTCTCTTTGTTATTGTTCCTCTTAAGGTGTGATGTTCAGAAGGGGGGATGTTTTGTTTTATTTATTTATTAATATTTATTTTTAGACATCTTTGAGTGGTTGGTACTTTTTTTTCCCCGCTGAGGAAGATTCACCCTGAGCTAACATCTGTTGCCAATCTTCCTCTTTTTGCTTGAGGAAGATTGTCCCTAAGCTAATATCTGTGCCAATCTTCCTCTATTTTGTATGTGGGTTGCTGCCACAGCACGGCCACTGACAAGTGGTATAGGTCTGTGCCTGGGAACTGAACTTGGGCTGCGAAAGCAGAGTGTGCTGAACTTAACCACTAGGCCACAGGGCTGGCCTAAGTGGTTGGTAGTTTTTGATCTTGTTTAATAAATCTTTTCTTACCCTAGTGGTGTAAAGATAGTCTCTTATATTTTCTTTGAAATATTTTAAGGCATTGCCTTTCACATTTAGGTCCTTAACATTATATGGAGTTGATTTTTTTTTCTATCAAGGAAGGAATCCAAATTTATTTTCATCCACATGAATAACCAGTTGTTTCACCATATTGTTTGAGTCCACCTTTCCCTCAGTTTCTAATGACCCTTCGGTATGTACCAGGTTATGTACCAAGTTTCCATTTAGGCATAAGTCTGTTTCTGGGCTGCTTTGTTACTGGAGTCATGTGGCCTATTCTGATGCCCAAACTATAATATTTTAATTGCTATAATTTATAAAATGTTTTGATATCTGATATGAGTTCCTACACCTTGTTTTTCTTCGGAAGTATCTTGGCTATTCTCAGTCTGTTGTTCTTCAATACAAGTCTTAGAATCAGATTGTTAAATATCTTAAAAAACTTGTTGGGATTTTTATTAAAATTTCATTGAATCTACAGATGAATTTGGTGAGGAAAGAGAATTATGAAATCATATTCTTATGCATGAATATATTTCTCCATTTATTTAACTCTTTGCTAATGTCTTCTAATAGTCTTCTTTTGTAATTTTCTGAATAAGGATCTAACACAACTTTTGTTTGATTTTTTTCTGTATGTGCCTCATGTTCTTTTGTTGCTATTTCAAATGGTACCTTTTGAAAACCTATATTTGCTGTTTGTTACTGGTGCATTATATTGTGGTTGCAATCTTGCTAAACTCCCTTATTAAGGCTAATTATTTGTAGATTATTTTGGGTTTTCTACATAGACACTCATAACATCTCTCAGGTTTATTTCTTCCTTTTGGAGTTCTTAGAGCTTTTGAAAGTTTTTCTTGTCTAATTGCCTGACTAGGGCATCCAGGACAATATTGAAGAGACATGGTGATAGGGAGCATTTTTTTCTTGTTCTCACTTTCAAAGGGGATTCTTTAACTTTCATAATGTGGCGTTTACTGTAAGGTTTCTTTTACTTTTATGGCCCTTAGGAATCCAGCACTTGCTACCAGCTCCTTGCTGCTGGAATCTCTAGGCGGCCATTTTCATCACAGGTTGCTTTAACTTTTTTGGCCATGAAACACTCACAAGTCTTCTGTGTCTTCCAATTATGGGAAACATACTTAAGCACTCTGGGTGGAACTGGAAGTTTCTCAGCTTAGACTTGGTATGGAAAGGTAGCACCACCTCACTTCTCCCCCCAGGGGAAGTGGACAATCACAACTTGGCAACAGTTTTCTCGGATGAAATATCTTCTTCGAATCTTGTCCCATTTCCACCTTCTGACTTCTCTTTATATCCTTGATCTGGCTGGGAGTATCAAAGGTCATGGGACTGGTTCTTGAATCTTCCTTTGTACATTATGTCCCTGGGAGCTTTAGCACTCACCTTGGTATCTGATATTTCCTTATTGATGTCTCAATTAAAAGTGAGTCAGGAAGAATCCAACTGAACATCCAGTTACATTTGTATATTTAGCTTAATGAAGCCTGAAGTTTAGCAATAGTTACTCTGTTCCTGAAGAAAATGAGCACTTTAGAAAGCTTTAACTTTTCTACCCAATCTTGACTATCCTTTTATTGTCCACTATTTTAATTACCTCTTATTTTCAATATCAAAATTAGAAACTAGTTTTGCTTTATATAGACAGTATTTGTTTGCATTTACCAGCAGTTTACCATAGCCTTGGCTCACCATTCCTTCTTGCATCTCAGACCTGCCTTCTGTGGTCATCTTCCTTCGTCATGAAGTGCATCCTTTAGAATTTCTTTATTGAAGGTCTTTTGCTAGCATACTCTCTCAGTGTTTGTCCTGAGTGTCGTGTTTCCATGAGCCAAATCAACTGCAGCTCAAGATTGCCATTGGTGGGAATAAAAGAGAACAATTCATCCCCCAGCTTCTAGCTCCCGTTGGTCTAAGTTTGACCCACAAGGTGTTAGCTCTCTCCCACAACCAGGTTGTGTCCAGTGAGGTCACTGGTGATATTAGCAGGGAGCTTCAGGAGGGAGGGAAGAGGTGCAAAGCCCAGGTATAAATGAGGCACTGTCAGGTTGCTCCTACCTTTAGGAGCATAGATTTCACTTGGTTGGAATCTACGCAGAGCTGGTTATCACAGTGGCAGCTTGTGTGAGAGTCAGGTAAAGCCAAGAGGATATGAAGTGGTGCAAAATAAGTGCCCTATTTCATTGTGAGTTTTTTTTATTTATTTCCTCCCTTCCTCCATCCCTCCCATCTTCTTCTCTTGCTCCCTTTCTTTTGTGCTGAGTAATATTTGTAGAAACTGTATTTGTGAGACTTTGAAACCTGGGTTTAATGTGCTTTCCTCCAGAAAACAACTTGTATTTACTTCTGGAGTAAGTGAGATTTGTGGACCTCTTAAAGTAAACCTTTGCCTGTGTTTTTTTCAGTTCTTGGAAGTTGTGTGATTTCCAGATCCAATTTTGCATGAACACCAGCTCACAGTTATACATTCTCAGGAGAGACCCTGCCACCCCCACCACCAAAGAAAACACTAAGAAAGATAAATGACTTCATCATCTCTGTGAACTGGAATTTTCCCTCTTTTCACAGTGATTGCAGCTCCTGAGGGACCAGGCAATATAAAGGAATCTCCTATCCAACCTTCTCTTTGCTTCAGCCCAATCACCCTTCCTTTGAAACCCAAAACTCTAGGCAGCCAAGGCTCTAGAGATAACCTCAGGGCAGCTGCTGGCATTAGCATTTTGTTATCTCTCTGCATTCTTGCTTTTGCTTCTTTTTGGCCACTGAAGACTTCCTTCATTTTCTTGCCATTTCATCTACTCATCCACGCATCCACTGATTCTATGTATCAGGCTAGCTATCATCTATCGGAGATATATATAATTTCCAGCCTTTTTAAGTATCCTGTACGAGGAGTTTTTTCCACAATATTATCTGTTGTGTTAAACCAAAATCAAATTACTATTGAATTCTAAGTTAACCATTAAGGAGTTAGTTATTCCTACTTTCTTTGCATTATCTGAAAATTGATAAGCATGTTCTTTGTGCCTTTCTATTGCTGAAGTCTTAGCATTTCTAGTGTTAAGATCTCTTGGAAGCCTCCAATGACATTCTATTCCTTAGAGTTCTTTTCTCATTAAGCCTGAGGTTCAATACTGCCCAATTCCCTACATTCTGTCCTGTCCCTGAAGACAGCTACATAGGCCCTTGTCATGTTAAAAGAAACAGATATGGGATGTGTTCTGGTTCTCTTTTGCTGCATAACAAGTCAACCCCAGAATTTGTGGCTTAGAACAACAAATCTTTTTATTTTCTGTTACGTATTATCTTTCATGGTTGTAGGGGTTGACTGAGTTCAGCTGGGCAGTTCTCCTTTGGGGCTTTTCATGTCGTTGTAGGCTGAGGCTGGAGTCAACTTGAAGGTTTCTTTACTCATATATCTTGAGGTTGAGGCTGGCTATCTACTAGGAGCTCACCTGAACTAGAGTTAGAACACATGGCTGGAACAAGTCATCTCTCCGTGTAGCCTGGGGTTCCTCACAGTATGGTGGCTTAATTCCAAGAGAGAATGTCCCAAGGGAGTGAGTTCGAAGCTGTGTTGCCTTTTGTGTTCAGTGTTGGATGTCATAACTGCTGCATTTTATTTGTCAGAACCAGTTGCCAAGACTGGGCAAATTCATGGGAGGAGAATTGGACTCCATCTTTTGGAAGAAGGTTCAAAGAACTTGTGGACATATGTTATAACCACCACAGATTTAAGTGGACAAACAAAGGAAGGTTTCATATTTACAGATTCTAACAAATTTTTTATTGCCGTGGGTCATTGCTCTTTAATTCCTGTTTCTTCTTGGTGGAAACACAAATGTGCATTTTCCCTTGCTTTTATTACTCACTAAAGTTTCTTCTGAACCTACCTTTATGTATATTCAAGCCCCGAAGATGCTTCCAACTTACATTAATCCTTATCGTGTCTTTCAAGGACTATTCAAACAACCTTTATCTGGTTTCTCTGCTTCCAGTTGTACCCTCCTCCTCTACAGTGATATATTTCTAAGCAGCACATTTGCTCATGTCTCTCTCATGAATGAAAAATCACTGGTGGCTCTTTATCTCTACTTCCTCAACATAGCAGAAAAGGTCTTCTGTGATTGGCTCCTTACACTCTTTCCTGCCTCCTCTCTCATTTTCCATTTTCCCATTACACTCAAGCAAGACTAAACATTCTTCCTTTTGATAAATAAATGACAAGCAATAGGAAATATTGGAGTATATGAGGAAGCCATTTGGGCTAAAACTAACTTGGCCTGACCTTGTTTTTCCAGAAGGGCCTGACATGGCCTGCATGGATTGTATATCTGCTTTAAATATTTACTATGTCCCAAAGACAAGAACGATGCCCCTAAAGATAGAGATGCAACTTCTCCCCATATCAGCATTTCTTTAAGGAGAAGCGTCTCTTCCTGTGAACTAAGGATTAATTACCGACCTCCTGTGCTCACCTTGTGACCACTGACCTGCTGACCACTGATCTGCTGTGCCAGCTAAGCATCTCGTGACAATTGCAAAAGGGATATTCCTGTCATATGTGATGTATGCTCTTTGTTCCAAGACATTATACAATCATTCTGTACACTCTACTTCTTTGGTGCCCTTCCTTCCTTGGGAAGGAAGGCCCTGGGCTAGTCCTCAGATCTGGCTGATAATAAACTCATCCCAATTTTGATTTATGGATTGATTCTGGACTATTTGCATCAATACTTTTCACATCTCTGTGCCTTTGGATATGTTATCCCTCTCCCTAGAGTGTCCATCTCTAATTTGCTGTCAGTCTCAAGCATTCTTAAGGTGCATTCACAAATATATCAGTGTTCTTGTATTTATAGCACCAGTTTGTTCAGTTTACTTGTTAGACCTAATGATCTTTTCTTTTGAAACACTCTAAGTTCAAGTCTGCTCTAATTCTCGACGACTTCTTGTAGGATGTAATAAATACATGAACCTCTCCCTTTTGACGTTAGAAGTAGCACTTCTCAGCTCTGGGTAAGAGCTCAGCAATTTTTGAGACTACCCCCCAATCTTCAAAGGACACTGGTCAGTTTTTCTCAAGAATAGTCTCACTTCACTTTCCTTTGGTGACAGTATCCACAGTCATAATCCCATTGTTGTCTCCAACTGTGAGAATATAGCTTTGTAAATTTTTTTTTAAATATCAACCAGAACCAAGATTCCCTGTAGAGACACAACTTAAAAGAAACAGGTAATTCAGCAATATAAAAGAAGTGCAGCATTATAAAATATAAATAGTATTACAGATGTAATACAGCATATACAACTTTTAAAGCATAAAAACTAAGGAGAAGAAAATTTTTTAAATGGCAATTGTTGATATATCACAATTTCAACTCCACTATTGTTGAACATGTCAATATTTCCAATTTTTCTTTGTGAATAACATGGAAACAAACATCTTTATGCATAAAAAGTTGTTTTCTCTTAATTTCTAATGGTATCTTTTTGTATAGTTTCCAAGAAATGGAACTACTAAGTCAAAGAATATGAGTTCTTTTAAACCTCTTGGTATATGTTACCAAATTCTCACCATTCTTCCTCAAAAATGTATGACACTTCTGCTTCACTGAATCCTCACCAGCTTTAGGACTAACATTTTAAGAAAAGTTTTACTAATTTGGAAATTAAAAAATAAAATTTTGCTTTAACTTATAATTCAATAAAGTTGAGTGTTTTCCGTATTTTTATGGAGTGGGAGATGGATTGGACCTTGAAAGACAAGAGAGATTTAGGTGGGCTTGGAAGAGACGACTGGACATTGGAGGGGAGAGGAACGGCATTTAAAAAGCTTTTAAAAATGACTCTTTTGTACTCAGATTATTTTCCTCAAAGACAATTTTGTATTCTCCATGATCTTTTTTAAAGATGGAAGAATTATTACATACTATTTCGTTTAGATTTCAAATATACTGTAAACAAGACTTTATAACCGTTAAATCGTTTTCATCCTCCCTCAGCTTTCTATGTAAAACATTTCTGTTCGATTTTATCCATGGCGTGCTGAATAAGGTGACTCGTATTTATGGCATCTGATGGGTTCTACATAGCTTAATTATGAAAAACGGTGAAAGCTAAATTTTCATAAATTTATGTAGTACCAATGAAACTACATAAATGAATGTTTTCTACAGTTTCTGTGGTTGACTTATTGCTTTTTATTTTTTTTCACTAACTAGCTCCATGTCTACTTACGGTGAAGGTGCCACAAAATGTGTGTTGATAAAATAAATATTTGTCTCTCTTTGTTACTACTTTTTGAGATGCCTGGGAAATACTCACACTCTTGGCCCAGAAATTAAAAGAATATGTCTACTGAGCCACTTGCCATATTATCGCTCTGTCCCCAGACTTGCAAACTTTAATTTTCAAGCTCTCTGGGGAAGTGGCTCATTAAGTCTGAATCTTAGCCACCAATCTCAGCCAGCTGGGTTTTTTCCTGAGGTGCATTCCTTTGTTATTTCAGTTTAATAAGCTTGATTTGAATTAGAAAACAGATTCTTTGGTCAGAGGCATTCATGTCAGGAGATTCTCTAGGACTTACATGCAGCGTCTGCTTCACTTTCTCCCAGGGAGATGAGTATTTTTGTTCCTTCTACTGGTCATTGAATCAGTTTACTAATGAAAGTACTGTGACATTGGAAGGTTCAGAATTTATAGATCAAGGAAGTAATTTTACGAACAGTGTGTCCATCTGCTGTACAGAATGTTCACATCCTTACGAAACATTTTTTTATATATGTAACTAAGCATCCTAGGTTCTTCAATTACTGTTATTTTCTGTCTACCTACTAATGCATACTTTTTGAATTACTGCCTTGACTAAATATGCCTGTATTTTTTCCCCTCAGTACAAAAGAATCGCTTCAGTTCCAAAGGCTAATAGCATCCATTGGTAAATTAATTAATTTAACTATTCTGGGCTTTGGTGTCCTCATCAGTAAGACAGAAGTTTGCAACAGATAATCTTCAAGCTGGCCCTGGTAGGGCATGCAGTTCACCCCTTACTTTATCAATGAGACAACTGATGACAAACCTTCCACAGATCCAGGATATGCACTCAAAGTTCTTGACTTCAGGTCCAGAGTTTCAGGGCTCCTTTCTAATACTTCACTCTGACAGAAATTGAGTGACTTGAATCCATTTCATTTAAATGAGGTGATAGAGCTGATGAGGTGAGTGATGGAGAACTTTCCAAGCAGAGAAATCATGAAGAAAGGCCTAACATCAGCAAAGATATTGGCTTATTTGAAGAACTAAAAGAAAATCAATGTGACTGGAGCATAGAGAGTGAGGGGGATAGACTGAGAAATGTGGCTAGAGAGGTAGCCAGGGGCCAAGTCATATGACCTTTTTGTCATGTTAATTAGTTTGGATCTTTTTCAAAGTGGGATGAGAAGCCATTGAAAAGTTTCAAGTAGGAAAGTGTCATGATCTGATATTTGCTTCATTTGGGCTTTATGTCCAATATTTAATCTTTAGTACATACCACACTGGCACATAGTAGGCCCTCAAAAATATTTGAGGAATGAATAAAAGAATAAAACAATCAGTGTATTTTTAATATGGAGAATAGATCAGAAGCATGGGAGGGGAGCTATTGCAGTATTCCCGTCAGAGGTGTCACAGTCTACGGTGAAGTATTAGAGATGGAAAGAAACAGATATGTTCAAGAAGTATCCTCTAGATAGAACCAGCAGGACTCGGTCAGTGTGGGAGGTATTCAGGATCACTCTAAGTTTTCTGCCTTAAGCAATTTGGTGACTAGACATAGCATTTACTGAGATGGTGAAGAAAAGAGGGACAGATTTAGGAAAAAAAACCAAGGGCTTGATCTTGAACCTGATACGTTTGGGATGCCTGGGAGAGGATAAGCAAGTTGAAATATCAAGTTATCAATTGGATGTGTCAGACTGATGGTTAGAAAGGAGATTTTGGTTAGGGATATAAATTTCAGCATTGTCTGCAAATAGATATTTTAAAATAAACTATAGGCAAGTGCTTAGAAAAGAAAAGCAGAATGTAGGACTTAGGAAGTCAACATTTAGAGTTCTGGTAGAGAAGAAAGGGCCAGGAAAGAAGGTAGAAGAACATTGTCCAGTGAATGAGGAGGCAAAATCAGAAAAGCAAGGGATCATGGAAGCCAACAAATGAGTATTGTAGGAAGGAGGGAAAGGGTTAGCAGTATAGAATTCTCCAGAGAGAACTAAATGATAATAATCAGTGTCAAGCTAGGATTCTATATATTAGATTGAATCATGAGGAATTGCTATTTTTATAGTTAGAAAATGGTCAAATATTGGTCATTTTGTATGATTCAATGTAATACGTAGTTTGCTTGAAAGGTATATATTTCAGGGGAACATCTTTTCCTTTAAGTGAGGAACATCTGTAACCACCTCCCCCCAACCCCCCAGCTTCTCTTTGTCTGTTGCCTAACTTCTCTCAGTAGGTTTTTATTTACTTGGCTTTTATTCTAAAAGTTAGGGAAGCCACTGAAGGATTTTAAGCAGACAGTGACTAGATCTGATTAGGTTTTGTTTCTTTTGACTGTAAACTAGTAGATGCATGTCTGTTTTTACCCACAGCTCTTTGCCCAGCATATGGTTCACAGCAGGGATTCCATACATTTTGTATTCCAGAGAGGTTCTTTCCTCAACATGCAGCACAAATCCCAGTCTGAAAGTATTTCCCCTAATATTTTAAAATATTACGGGCATTTAAGTCTCACCATACAAATTATATGACATCTTCAGTTTACCTGTCATTGCTTTTTTAATCCAAACCATGGATTTTGCCATTTCAGTGTAGAAATGTCCTGAGTTACAGAGTCAAGGCTGGTTCACCTTGATGTTGGCACACACCCTGGACCAGGAGTATGGAATCCTGGCTTCTGTTTGCAGCATCATGAGCAAGTTTACATTACCTCTGAAGGCTTAATTTTGTTACTTTGTTTTTCTATTTTCATTATTTTTAAAATAACTAGGTTGAACTGGATGATTCCTTTAGTTTTCTTTTAGCTCTGGCATTTTATGCTTCTATTAATGATTTAATATTCAGACACAATATGGCAGATCTATTCATTTATGTTTTGTCTTAGGGAAATTGTAAACTAGCTACCCATTGGCTAGGACTTGAGGCCAATGTTGACATATTTTGTTTATCTCTCAAAATATTTTTTAATGTGAGCCAATGTTTTCATATTGGGAGATCTCACATAAAAATTTAGCTTTCTAGTTTCTCTAAAAAAAATCAAGATCTTTGGCTGAATGGGGCTGGGCACTCTTGCAGGGCAACGATTGGCTGGATCTGAGTAGCACCTGCCCCCTTTTAGACCAACAGTTCACCTCTAGTTCACACCTCTCACCATTCAGTGCTGTTGTTCACACCCTGCACACTTCCCATATCATTCTCCCAGTAATTGTAGCTATTTGAGTTTGATTGACCCAGGATGACCCAAGCTGGAAAAGGCCTCAGTGATGGAACTTCAGTGTGAGGTAAACCATGTACAGGTGTGCAGCTCAATTTCTCATTTCTTTTGCTGAGAATTCCAAGGGTCATGTAGAGTTGGTCAAAGTATTATCTAAAAATAGATAAGCAGATTAAGGGAGCAGGACTTTATTATGTTTAGTCATGGTTTTCACAAATGCCTCTGAGCAGTGTTTCTCAACTGTGGCTGCCCATTAGAGTCATCTGGGGAGCATTAAAAAAAATAGCCATGTCCAAGTTTCACCCCAGAGCAATTAGATCAGAATCTCTGGGGGAAAGGACCAACCATCAGTATTTTTAAAAAGTGAGATGTTCTTGGGGCCAGACTGGTGGTGTAGCAGTTAAGTACACGTGTGTGGCTTCGGCGGCCTGGAGTTTGTGGGTTCGGATCCTGGGCGTGGACCTGTACACACCAATTGTCAAGCCACACTTTGACGGCATCCCACATACAAAAAATAGAGGAAGATTGGCATGGATGTTAGCTCAGGGACAATCTTCCTCACACACACACAAAAGAATCAGATGTTCTAATGTGCATCCAGAGTTGAGCAACACTGCCACGGAAGCTGTGAACCCCGCAGTAAGTACTGACATCATCAGCCTAGAGAAATCCTCAGACAGTCTGGGGAGTTATTTGTGGTTGATTTTCAGCCTCTATGGAGTCACTAAAAGCCATGCCTAAGAATAGCTTCCCTCCTCAGAAGCTGGGCTGCCCATCTGTCTGGGTTTTCCATCGCACCTGGTAGCATCCATGAAGTGTACTTCCAGCATGGGTCATTTAGCCATCACTCTCTCCCTCCACTTATGCAAATATGTGGAGTGGGATGAGGGTGGGAAGGAGCCTAAATAGAGTGGTGACAGGTAAAAAAAGAGAAGGGAGAGATGGGATGTTGGTGTTTTACCAATTTAAATGGCAATCTGTCTATTATGGAAAAATATCGTTTCAATATCTTAACTTTTAAGATGATTGATGAAAGAGCAAAAAATAAACGGGTGGTAAAATAGAGATGAAAACATAAGTTAAGATGAAGTTACTTCCATTTGAAGTGTCTGTTTCCTTTCCGGTGTCCCCATTTGGGGTACTTTGATCTGGAAATCTGAAAAATGACTTCCCTCAGAGTACTGTTAAAGAATTAAAAGACTAGGGAAAAATACAAAGTAATGCCAAACCAATCATTGTTTCCCAAGTTTCCATAGTTAAATTATTTTTCCAAATGACCCAGAATAATAGGGTGAGAAGAAGTGCTTTAAATAATAGCTACTCAATGACATTCTCCTTGTCTGCCTTCCCAATAACATCAGAACAATAGGCTTTGAATCCAAGCCTAAGATGGAATTGAAAAATTGCAGAGTTAGGGTTTATGATGAACGCAATCCAGCTGGAGCATTCACTGAACAATGGCAGGAAGGTTTGGTGAAGCCAATCTGGCCTACCGTAGTTCTGCCACAAGGGAACGGTGAGTTTTAAAGGACACAGCCTAATTTCTCTCTGCAGCTGGGTGTCATTGACTAATGAAAATATATTGGCACGCTGCTCACGGGTTATTGTTCCATGTAACTGCACCTCTTAGCTGGGGATTTGTAAGCAGGCCATGATTGAAAGCAATATGACTATGCTCTGGTTATTAAAATATTCCAAATACAGCCTGCTCTATTTATTGGAAACAAAGTTTGACAAGATTATGTTGATACGAGGAGCGGATAATGAAACATTGCCGTGCATAGGCACTGCCAATGTCAACTGGGTAGAATTACAGTCCTTAAATATTTATATAGGAAAATGAAATGCAACTATTAATACTTCCAGGAAGTGATACAGTGTGAGAAGAGAAATAGACATGAGGAATAGAATCCTGGGCTACTTTTAACAGGCCAATTTATCATTTTTATAAAATGGCTGCGTGTCTCATTTGCAGGAAGTCTTCAAAGAATGGGAAAAAGCATAACCACCTCTAAATCTCTAAAAATTAGGCATGTTTAAACAAAAGTGTCCAAAACCCTGATGACTCAATTTATGTTTAAGAAAGAGTTCATTTTTATAAGGGTAATGTCTTTTAGACTGATTTAAGCTCTAGCCTATTTATTTAGTCATTTAAAAAGAACACAATTAACTTGGATAATGTAATTTGTTTTACTTTACTTTGGTATTATTTTGGGAAGAAATCTCTAAGAGAAAATGTTGGTAAACGTCCAGATAGGCAACATTCACCTTAAAAAGCTGTATAAAGCAGTAAGAAAGGCATTAGTCTAAGAATCAGAAGATCAGGGTTTTAATCCAAGGTTGCCTCTAGTTGGGATTGTGGGAAAGTTGCTTTCTCATTCTAGGCCTAATTTCCTCACTTCCTGTCATGTGCAATTTCTGTATTTTGTATTTTGGGATTTGACAATATCTTGATTTTTCTCTAAGTATTTTAGGAATGCATGTCATCTAGTCAGGAAATTTACCCATTTCCCAAAGCTGATTTCCCATAAAGTTTACATCCATTCATACTCAAGGAATTGGCCAGGAGGGCTATGAACAGCCGGAGCTTCCCTGGATTCTGGGGCCTTTGGCTTCTGTGCCTTCTACTTCTTCAGTTTTCCCTGTCTCTCCCTTTTGCTCTTCCCTCACTCTGTTGCTCAGTCCTCATGCTCTTCATGCTCTCTGCCCTTTATCTTTTCTCCGTCTGCCCGTTAGTAACTGCCTCTTTGAGGTGGGCAGCCCAGGAGTGATTTTTGCAGGCTTGAGGTCTCCCTCCCTGCTGTTGAGTTGTAGGTTGATGGAGCAAAGTCAACTGTACTTTCCTTAAAACTCTTCTTTGAAGGCAAAATGGAAAGACCTCAACTAAAATTTAGCAGAAGTCTTCAAAAGGCTGTTAAAAGCATCACATTGCATATAAAATGCTGAACTATATAGTCATAAGAAACACATTTTTTATAAACCAATAAATTTGATTAGTCATTTGGCAAACTGCTTATTTGCTGAATTAATTTTCAGTGACTAGCACTAGAACTGAAACCAAATTCTTCTTCTTGCTTTTTTTTTTCCGTTTTTCCATCCTCCAACAGGCTTCTTTTTTTAAACCATCTTCAGTCAACATTTAATTTGTTGATGATGACTTCTGGTATTGAATTGGATGAAGTAATTGGCAGGAATGTGTCAAAGATGGAAAAAGAACATAGTTTAATTGCAGCAGTTTCCAAACTATGTTCCAAGCATAGTTTCGCAAAGCCTTTTAAAGAGTTTGGTTCAAGAGTAAAGTTTGATTCAAGAGCATTCTGAGGTTGCAAGGGGAGTTATTAAAAACTTACCACTTGCAATTACTTTTCTGAGTGAGTCAGGGTTTTCTCAGTACCGTGTAATAGAATAAAGAAAAATGGGATGCTGAGACTGATTTGTTGGCATCCGTAATCCCCAATCTCAAAAATTTTCAAAAATCTCATTTTTGTCTTTGATATTATAAGTAAATGCTGCACATAATACTCATAAAATAATTTTATACTAATAAACTGCAGCCTTTATCAGTTACATGCATTGAGGTTACAGAAGATCTGATTCAGAGGAGAAATGGTTCCATTGTTAAAAAATGCTTGAAACCTTTGATAATACAGACAAGGGTACTCTGAAAATTAAGACTTGGTTTCACATCCATACTCCACCAGTGATGAGCTTGGTGACCTTGAGAAAATCATTTAAAATTTTGGGGCTTCAGTTTAAATCTATGAAATAAGAGAAAATTGAATTAGTATCTTTTTTTAAAGGGCAAGAAAACAAACAAAAATAACCGATATGAGGATTAAGAATCCCAAGATATTTGAGTGTTTTAAAAGGTTGGGGCAAATAAATATTCCTCCACATTTGTCACAAGCTAATCTTTGTCTCAGGTTCATCTCATGCAGCTACACAGCACTCACCTGTTTCTTTATCCTAGCTTCTGGCCCTGCTTAACATCTTACTCAGAAAAATATAGAGGCCAGTGTGGAAACTTCACTAATACCCAAGGTTGCCATTGTAAGGTATATTCTAGTCCTACCTATGAGGACCTTGAAGTTGACTTTCACTAGATGCTGAACATGCATGATGAGATTTTCACATATCTCAGATTTGTAAATACTTCTCATCTATAGCTTGTACTTTTCAAAGTAAAATTCAGACTCCTCATGAGAAGTACTGCTTGAGCAATCTTGAGCAGAAAATAATAGCCTCATAAGCATTCAGATACTTCCTCAGCCTGCCTGCCTTGCTCACTAAGCAGCCTTGATTCAAATTCCTGCCTTATACAAATTACAAGTTACTACATATCTTGGACCTGCCGAAGCATTCTAGAAGTGTCAACCTTAGATATTAAATCCTATGGTACTGAGGGTCTTCTGAGTAAACAGTACAACTCAGTGTTGAAGGCTCAGACTCCAGATTTTGAAAGACAAATCTGAAGGCCTGCCCTGCCACTACTGCCTAGGTTTCCTTGTGCAAGCTAGCAGACTTCAGGTTCATCCACTGTAAAGCGGGAATAATAAAGTTCTAGGTCCAAAATAAGATTCCAGCTAAATAGCCAAAAAAAAAAAATAGGCTGAATAGTTGATTTGTTGAATAACAATATTTTGCAAGTAACAAATTAGCCTAATTTACCAAATTAATCAATTTACCCAAAACTTACTTCCTCATATTACGTCTAAAGCTCACTGCATTTAATGTTGAATGGGATGCCCTAACAGCTTTGGGAGGTTTCTGTGAAGTTTTCCTTGACTACATTTCATTTTGTCTTCACAGCAGTATTGTAAGGAATATTCAATTTGTTGCAAACTAAGACTGAGATGGTGGTTTGGTACTTTTACAAATACACTGAATAATCATAAAGTGTATGTTTTTATTATACAACATTTCAAAAGTTCAAGTGGAATTTTTTTCGGTTTCTATCGAATTCCTTTGGATCCTTTGGTGTGCCATTTTCTCTTTTACCCCTCTTAACATTTTTAGGACTTTCTTAATCAAACTTTCAAGTAGCACATCAACTTCTCTTTGGCCATTTGGAGAGCTGGATATTTGGCAAATCGATTTTCAGCACGTAGGGCTGCTTTTATTAAGTTCAACAAATATTTCTTGAGTGCCTATGATGTGCTGACCTTGGCTCTGGTTATACTGTGAGGACAAGACAGACAGGGTCTTGCTCTCTAATTTTCCATTCCAGTGGAGGAGACCAGCAATAAACAAAAGGTGAACTGCTGTGAAGAAAATAGAACAGGTTGTCAGAATAGACAGTGCTACAGTGCTGGGGCAGGGGGTTGCTATCTTAGATAAGGTGGTTAGAGAAAGCTTCTGGAAGGCCAGGATGCTGAGCTCAGGAGATTGCCTTTGTTGGGATCGGTAGTTCTGAGCCACGGGGTAGGAAAAGATTGGTGGGGTGATAGGAAAACCAAAAGCAGCGGCCAAAGACAACATTCACTTGCTTTGCTATTGTGGTTGAGGCCTGTGCAGCCTAAATGCATTTCCTTTCATTGTGGAATGCTTGGTTTACCACATGACTGTTCATATAAAGACTAGATATTTATGGATGTGTTATTTTTTCCTCTTCTGCCATATAAATGTTAAATATTGCCTATATTCAGGAACACAGCAGCACTATGGGAACAAAAGATATATATAAAACAATCAATCAAGCTGGACAGTTTTGGCAAAAGGTTTCCAGAATACACTTTCATTGATATAGTTTTAAACTGCTGTAGCAGCGTTTTAGTGCCTGATTAATGGGTTCATTTACTTCAAATCCTGCTTCAAACCATAACCTCTTTGAAAAAAACATTAAAAAGAAGCTTCAGAAAAGCTTGTCAGCATTATTTCATTTACAGAACTTTCTTGTACTAATCTTCACTCTAACAAAAACTTCAATGGATACTGACTATGTAGGGATTTACATAGGACACAGCCTTTTATTTCAGTGCCAAATATGTATTATCTACAGAATAAAATGAAAAATAGGAAAAAAACACATCATAGAGTCACTTTGAAAACACAGGTGGGGGAACGACATGGAATCATGTCTGCTCCTTAGATAGTGTAAAACTTGGCTTGCAAATAAATCACAACAAGAAGCCTGAAGAGTCACTTGGGAATCTGTCCGCTAAAACATCAAATCAATGCATCCTAGAGAAGGTCGATGAAGGGTTGGTGCCATTTGAGAGTCTTTGAGGGACTTTAACAGCACCACCTGGAAGCTGTATTTCAGTGGATTGGAAACCTGGGAAGCCTGTTAAAAACAGATTTCTGGGCCCTATCTCAGATCTATGTGTCACAATCTCCAGAGCAGAGACAATAAATACATAAATATTTCCCAGATGATTCTGATGTCATGGGAGCACAGCCTTCTATTTAGAAATCATCATTGCATGTAAAGAAACAAAACCAAATCCTTACAAGAAAATTCTAGAAGAATAGTTTGTAAACTGTGTTTTCTTAGAAGGATGGCATGGGTCACCTGAGCTGGCAGTGGGGGTGGGAGTGGTAAGAGGCAGGCCAAACAGCAAGGGCTCTGAAGACCCTGGCCCTGCGTTAACAGATCAACTCCATTTTTATACGTCTTAAACTGTATTTTTTTAAATGTTGAAACATTCAGGTCTTTACTTTTTAGCATTAAGGTAATACGCACTCAGACAAGTTGTGTAGAGGACAGATGGTAGCAGAAAAGATGTGAGATATTGTAAAGTGAGGCCTGACATAGAAATGTCAGGCTGAATTTGTTTAATTCTATGCAAATGTGTTGTGGGCTCTCATTTCCACATCACCATTTTCCCTCTGGCTGTCCAAAGCCCTACCCTGGCAGGATCTGATAATTAAACTAAGCTCTTGATGGGACGATTGTCCATGTGGATGGGTCCATAACGAATTCTTGGGATACAGGCATCATGTCATTACTGCTAGGCCATTGATGAATGGTGTACAGGTTGCTGTTAATGGGCTGTCCTTCCTGCTTGGCGACAAGCAGGATAATTATGGCTTCTTGGTGCAGGAGTGAAGTGGGGGATTCCCCTGTACCTTGTTGGGTAGTTTTAGGGCCTGGCTTAGCTTCCTTATGGTACTGGCAATGTGTGGCTCTCACTTGAGCAGAAGCCATGATACTTCATGAGTGCTGGCTCAGTTCCTTTCTTCGTGGTTACTTGAAGTCTAGTTCTCTCATCCCTTTTCCAACCAACCTTACTCCTGGGTAATGTTTCTTTCTTTCCTTTGCCTGGGCAGCCCTTGTCTTGTCCTTGGAATGAGTAATCTAGCCTTTCCTCTATTCTCTTTTGGTTAAGGCATAAACTTTGTCTTGTTTTTTCAAAGTTTGCCTTTTGAATTCCAAAATTCCTAGCTCTTGCTTATCAAACATCTTGGATTTCAAGACGATGTCTTTGTCATGAGTTTCAAAGCTAAAAATTTGCCTGCGTTCTCTGCATTTGGTTGTGTCAGATCTCCCCAAAGCCTCAGTGGCCATGGTATCTTTTTATTGGGAATGGGCTAGAGAGTGATAATTAGGTGAAAAAAAAGAGGAATGTCTTAGAATGAGCAACATACTGGTTTATTTATCAAAATATTGCCCTATTGTTGTGATAGGGACCCAAGATTGAAGACAGAAGAAATATTTTGAGAATATAATAAATTACATTTTTAAAAGCCAGTAGTAATAATAATAATAATAATATTAATAAAACTATAGAAACAAATGAGAGTGCCCTAGTATGGAAGAATTTGAAATGAAGAGGCATTTTATGAACAGAACTTTGCATTGGTTGAAGGATAATGCCAGAGTCGTTATACTAGGTTTTGGTGTCAAACTAATAAAGAAAGCCAGGTTTATCCAAGAATTGGAAAGAACTATGACTCATGTATCAACCACATGTGCACATGCAATTATATGTATAACATGTATACACTATAGATAGACAATATGTGGCTATTCTTAGTCATCGACTTGTGGCTGCAGTAGGAGGAAAGATAAACAAATCTATTTTATTGTCTCTTTATGGATAAATTTCCTTTCATAGGAAAGTGGTTTAAACAAAGCTTTATGCCATAGTCAGAAATATTAGCCTCAAAAATGTTTTGAGTACTTGCCAAGGAGTATAATTTTGAGTTCAATGCCATGCAATACTTTTAATAGCTAGTCCAAGAGAAACAATATCTGTAGAAGGATTATTTGAAAGACATGGAATCCATTCATTCCTCTCAGTAATTCTCAATGAGGCTGCGATTGTCATTTGGGACATTATAATTCTTTATTGTGTGTGTCTGCCTTATGCATTGTAGTATGTTAAAATCATGGGGCCGGGCCAGTGGCGCAGCGGTTAAGTTCACACTTTCCGATTTGGCAGCCTGGGGTTCACCACTTGGGATCCTGGGTGTGGACATGGCACCGCTTGGCAAGCCACGTTGTGGCAGGCGTCCTACATATAAAGTAGAGGAAGACGGGCACGGATGTTAGCTCAGGGCCAGTCTTCCTGAGCAAAAAGAGGAGGATTGGCAGCAGATGTTAGCTCAGGGCTAATCTTCCTAAAAAAAATAAATAAATAAAATCCCCAGGCCTTGCTCACTGAATGCCAGTGGTGCCCACCTCCATTGTTATAACAACTAACAATTGCCCTCCCACAGTTCCAAAGCCATACTGCTGCTGGTTAGGTACCATTGCTAGAAAATCTAAAATGTACTAATTGATAACCCAGAGAACTAAGTACTTGAATTGATTATATAGGCAACCCAATAGAATCCTAGCTAGTATTAATTTTTTTTTAAGTCATAGCTCTACGAAACTTTTCACTATGTTTACCATAAGGATATTTTTGTCATTACAATTAAATTCTGACCTTTCTGAGACAGAATTGGGAGATATTTTGTTCTCAGCAGTAGCAGTGCTTTTCCTGAGCAACTGGTTTATTTTTTCCTCACGCATTCTGTGAAACTTGAAATTGTGTCCATTTTCCTATCGGCAGTTGGCAAATTTAGATCCCAAAGTGTTGGCCTACCTCTGGCATGAACACCATTGTGTTACAACCTTATTTCTGGCTTTCTATTAGTTTCCTGTGATTATTTGCCCTTTGGCTCATGTTTTTCTTATTTTTAACGGGTTTTTATTTCTAAATTACAAGAATTTTTGTAAGTGGCTTGAAGTCCTTTTTGGATCAAGGTAAGATAAAAATGTGTACATATATTCACATATATACATATAGTTTATGGCATATGGAACTTGTAGGATGTAAATTCAAGCATATTTGTCATAGCCAAATAATTTTACTTTCTAATCACTAACAACAATTGGAAATCAAAATAAAACTTTATAGTAGGACATATAAATTAGAGAATTTAATTATTATAACAGCACAATTGTTTACTTTGCTAATTGTCATTTCTTGGTACATAATCCTCATAGATTAAAAAGATATAACTCCATGCTTAGTAGGAATCTTGTTGATTATTTTGCCTCCTCTAATTATCTAAATTTTAGCAGAGTCACCAACTTCAAGGGTAAGATAATTTATGCTATGGCATGTGTTTGCTAATAATGCTCGTTTATTGTTTTTACAAATTATTATTTATATAGAAAGTGAAGTGTTGGCCTAATTATTTGTAGTAACTTAAAGCTCTAAAATTTCAACAGCTAAAAAGATATACTCACTTTCCCTTGGAGGTGTTTGTAAACAGTATTTCTATATAAGAGGTGGGAACATTTGTGGGAAGAAGTAACTGGGTAGAGAGATGTAAAAACTTCTTCCTCATATTGGAAGATGCTCTAAGCACACTAAGTTTTACTAACTTAATCACTATTGGCATGGAACATAGAACAGATGAATAAAGTTGGAAATATAAAGACTCGAGCAATAATAGAAGATGCTTGTGTGCTTAAATTAAATGTTCTTGAAGGTCAGAATGCTTTTATTTGCAAAGATCTCTGTATCTTAGGTAGAATACTCAATATCGATTTGAAAATATAACGGTTGGGACTCTATTTAAGGTCACTGAATAATAAAAATAATCAAAACTTCAAACTTCGTTCCCAGCCCCAGAAGCTAGATGCTCAGAAACAGAAGAAAGAGAAAAACAGAAAATATTTGAGCTAGAATTCGGGCAAAGCTCTGACCAGGAAAATGTGTGTGTGCACATGTGTACACACTTGTGATTGTGTGTGTGCATGCACACGTGCCTGTGCGTGTTTTCCCTCATTGTCCCTCCATCTGACACTGAAATGGTATCTTTGATTTGGATGGAGAGAACATGTCTGAAAAACACAGCTTTGAAAATCTAAATTACAAGTTACAGCCTGTTATTAGGATGTTAGACTAGATGGTGGCAGAGGGACGAGGCAAACAAGTCACAATGAAATTCAGAAATAAAAAGATATGCTGCCAAGAGAGAATTCATGGAGCCGCTAGCCCTGGTTTTTTTTTTTTTCCCTAATAAAATGATTTTTGAGCGACCGCTCATCCAGAAAGGTAAACCGTTCTCACAATTTAAAAGTACCAGTCATCTGTAAAGCCAGAAGCCAAGACAGAAGGAAATTTATGATGAGGAATAGGATTGTCACTTATAAGTCAGAAGAAGATAAAAGAAAGACAATGGAGCATCTATAGCCAAGTCAGTTATTTAGGGGCTTGAGCTCAGCTTCTGAATCTCCCCTCTCCTGAAGCTTCCCTCGCCCTTCCTTTGGCCTACCTTTTAACCATTAAACAGCCCATTAGGATAAGCTGAGGGAAAGGAAAGAAAGGACAATCCTAACCAAGCCTGTCTTACAACAGTGGTTGGCTCAAAGCAATGCAATTCAAAGCTTGAACAAAATAGTCAAGTTTTGCTTTTTAATTTCATTTTTTCAGTACCAGATAATGATCACTTAATCCTCTGTCAATCTAGTGAATACGACTGCAGGACTTGTGTGTCCCGGTGTGGGTATGGAGCATGTCTAGGATGTTGACAAGTTGATCTGTTTTCTCAGAAATAGATTTGGCTTCATCAGCTGTCCCTATCAGTGTGGGGCTGATGTACAAATTTCTCAGTTGGACAAATGTATTTGTGTATGTGGACATTATGATGGGGAACCAGCATAAATCATTCTGCTTGCATCGCTCACCCTGAGAAGCCTTTTGACATTCTAAGCTAATTTTAAAATAATAATGATCATTTTTAAAAGTAAACTTTTTACTTTAGAGCAGTTTTAGACTTACAGAATTATTGCAAGGATAGTACAGAGTTCTCGTATACCCCATATCCAGTGTCATCTACTAACATCTTACATTAGCTTGGTACATTTGTCCATTAACCAATATGATACACGACTATTAACTAAACTCCATACTTAAGTCAGACTTCCTCAGTTTTTCCCGAATGTCCATTCTCTGTTCCCAGATCCCTTCCAGGATAACACATTAATTACATTTAGTCATTACGTCTGCTTAGGCTCCTCTAGATTATCACACTTTCTCAGACTTTCCTTATTTTTGATGAAGTTGACAGTTTTGAGGATTACTGTTTAGGTATTTTATAGAATTTCCCTCAATTGGGATTTTTGTGATGTTTTTCTCATAATTATACTGGGGTACATGTTTTTGGAAGGAAGATCACAGAGGTAAAGTGCCCTTCTCGTCACATTATATCATGAGTGCATACTATCAATATGATTTCTCACTGTTGATATTGACCTTGATCACCTGACTGAAGCAGTGTTTTGTCAGATTTCTCCACTGTAAACTTACTCTTTTTTTCCATTCCCTTTCCATACTGTCTTCTTTGGAAGAAAGTCACTATGCATAACACAAACTTAAAGGGTGAGGAGTTATGCTCGACCTCTACATAAATTAATTGGAACTCTCTCCCTGGGAGATTTGTTTATTTCCCATTTATTTATTTATTCAATCATTGATTTATATTAGTGTAGATGCATGGATATTTATATTATACTTCGGGTTATAATCCAATACTACTTTATTTTGTTGATCAGATCATTCCAGCTCTTTTAGTTGGCTCCTGTTTCCCTTTGACATACCCCCATCATTGTCAGTTTTTTCTTTTTAGCACTTTAGCTTTCTGGCACTATGAGTGAGATGCTCTAGAATCATGCAGTGGATTACATTGATTTTGGAATATTGAACCAGCTTTGCACACCTTGAATAAATCCCACTTGATTGTAGTATTTAGTTCTTTTAGGACTCAATTTGCTAATATTTTATTGAGAATTTTGGCATGGCATGTATGTTAATGAGAAATATTTGTCCATAGTTTTCCTTGTAGTGTCGTCTTGTTTTGGTATTGGGGTAATAATATCCTTGTGGAATGAGTTAGGAAGTGTTTCCTCTGCTTTCTGGGAGAGATTATGGAGTATTGGTACCATTTCTTCCTTAAATGTTTGGTAGAATTTACCAGTGAAACTATCTGGGCCTGGTGATTTCTCTTTTGGAAGGTTATTTTATTGATTCAATTTCTTGAATAGATAATCTGAATATCTTATATCTTGTATCTATTTCTCCTTGTATGAGTTTTGGCAGTTTGTGTGTTTCAAGGAATTGATCCATTTCATATAAATCACCACATTTGTGGACATGGAGTTGTTCACAATACTCCTATGTTATCCTTCTTTGTCCATGGAACAGTAGGGGTGACCCCTCTTTCATTCCTAATATTGGTAATTTTGTACTTTATCTCTTTTTCCTTGGTTAACTTGGCTATGGGTTTATCAATTTTATTGACTTTTTATTTTTAAAGAACTAGTTTTTTGTTTCTATTATTTTCCTATTTCAATTTCATTGATTTCTGCTCTAATTTTTATTATTTCTTTTCTTCTGCTGGGTATAGGCTTAAATTGCTCTTATTCTCTAGTTTCCTAAGGTGGAACCTTAAGTTACTGATTTTTGCTCTTTTTTCTTTTCTAATATATGCATTTAACGCTATAAATTTCCTTCTAAATACTGTTTTTGCTGCATCCCACAAATTTTGATAAGCTGTATTTTTATTTTCATTTAGTTAAAAATATTTTTAAATTTCTTTTGAGACTCTTCTATGACCCATGTGATATTTAGAAGTATGTTTTTTAATTTCCAAATATTTGGGGGGTTTCCAGCTTTCTTTCTGTTACTGATTTCTAGTTTAATTTTATTATGGTCTGAGAACATATTTTGTATGATTTTATTCTTTTAAATTTGTTAAGGTATGTTTTATGGCCCCGAATGTGGTCTATCTTGGAGAATGTTCCATGTAAGCTTGAGAAGAATGTGTATTCTGGTATTGTTAAGATGGAATCTTCTACAAGCATCAATTAGATTAAATTGATTGATAGTGCCATTCAGGTCAACTATATCCTTATTGATTTTCTGCCTACTTGATCTATCAATTACTGATGGGGTGGGGTGGCGAGGGCTGAAGTCTCCAACTATGATAGTGAATTTCCCATTTTATCCTTTCAGTTCTATCAGTTTTTGCCTCATGTATTTTGATGTACTATTGTTAGGTGCATACATATTGAGGAATGTTAGATCTTTTTAGAAAATTGACTCCTTTATTATTATGTAGCATCTCTCTGCATCCTGATATTTTTCCTTGCTCTGAAATCTGATTGGTCTGATATAAATAAAGCTACTCCAACTTGCTTTCTTTTGATTAGTGGTAGCCCGGTATATCTTTCTCCATCACTTTACTTTTATCTTATCAGAGTCTTTTTTGGAAAAGTGATTTTCTTGTAGATGATATATAATTGAGTCTTGTTTTGTATCCAGTATGACAATTATCGTCTTTTAATTGCTGTGTTTAGACCATTCACATTTAATTATTAATATATATGGGTTAATATCAACTATCTTTGTAATTTTTTAATTTATTACTGGAGGCTTCTTTTTCTGACTTCTCTAGTTTTAATTAAGCATTTCATATAATTCAATTTTTATCTCCTTGTTCAGTGTAACAATTATACTTCTTTTAAAAAAACTTTTTAACGGTTGCTCTAAAGTTTAAAAGATACATTTTTAACTAATATAAGACCACCTTCAAATAACACTATTGCATTTCATGTGTAGTGCAGGTACCTTATAACAGTGTATTCCCAATACCTCCCTCCCTTCCCTTGGGACATTGTTTATCCACATGCTATAATCACACAATGCATTGTTGCTACTATTACTTTAAACAGTTATGTTTTAGATCAATTAAGAAAAAGAAAATATTTTATTTTAGCTTCATTTGTTCCTTCTCTGATGCTCTTCCTTTCTTTATGTAGAGCCAAGCTTCTGACATATAATTTTCCTTCTGCTTGAAGAAAATCTTTTAACATTTATTGCAAGGCAGGTCTGCTGGTGATGAATTCTCTTACTTGTTTGTCTAAGAAAGCTTTTATTGCTCTTCATTTTGGAGGATAATTTTGCTGGAAAAACAATACCAGGTTGATGATTTTTCTCTTTCAAACCTTTAAATATTTTATTCTATTCTCTTCATGGTTTCTGATGAGAATGTGTCTTGTATTATGTGCATGTATTTTAATTCATGTAACTCCTATTTTTTATATATTTTATTCAGTTTATTTCTTTTATTCTCAGCACTGTGTTTTAAGATGTCTTCATTTCTCTGGATATATCTGGTTGGTTGGTTCAAACTAGTCTATAGTACTCCAGCATTTTTATTTTTATAAAATTCTTACATGCTTATTATAGAAAAGCTCAATACCAAAAAGTGAAAATAAGGAAATAATGATCACTGGAAACTGCATCCTAAGATAACTGGAGTTACCATTTTGGTTCCTGTAAGATATCTCTTTGCACATATATAGCAATGTATGTGTATTCAATTTTACTTATATAGGACCACCCTACACATATTTTTTTATGACTGGCCCCTTTCATTCATCTCAATTTCATGGATGTTGTCTCATGCAATAAATATAGATCCCTGGCATGACTTTTAATGACCACATAGTACTCCATTGTATGGCTGCACCATACATACACCGTTCCCTCACTTATGAGTGTTTTGCTTTCATTTTATCTATTAAACAGTGCCTCAGTAAATAGCTTTCTGCAGACATCTTTTCCCACTTGTGGAATAATCTCTTCAAAGTGAATACTGCCTGTCCTCTGCATGGATTGGGCCAGGTTTTACTCCATCCACAAAATTCATGCAGTGTCTACTGCTTTATGTTGCCCAAAGACTCAAGAGCTAAAGTGACTTCCACTATTACATTCTGTGAGTTTATAAATTTATGAACGTTGGCAGTGGGGGAAGGAGTCACAAAAGAGAGAGAGTCCATTTTACCAGCTCTGCTCTGGTAAGTGAAACTACAGAGAAAGGTTTATGTATGTATTTAAATCTGTGGTCTTTTATGGCACCATCTAGTGGAGCCATTGGCTGACTCCCCAGTCGTGGCCCTGCACCAGGTGCTTACCTGGCTTTCTAGTATCCTGGTGCTGACTAGACAGACACCACCCTCCCCATCTCTCTCTTTCACTTTGTGGCAGAATAAATGCAAATAAATAAGCTGTTAGAAATTAGTAGTTTACATAATTTGATTAAAATTAGAGTTCAACACTAACTTTGATGGAATCAGATTCTGTTCTAAATGTTGTTCTTGACACTAAATGTGCCAAAATTATTTAGAGGAACGTTATTCTCCTAGTATTTACAACTCAGAATGATGTATGCCAAGAAACCTCTTTGGTATATCTGCTTTCCCAACATATTTTGGGCCAAGATTTGAAAACTTAAGAAATTTAGACACATATGTTTGGGTACTTATTCTTAAATAAACCAAATGTTTCCTTGTTTCAATTTTTAACGTGTTTGTTTCTTCTTTATAACTTATGGAACTCTCTAATTCAAAGTTCTGATAAATCAAACTTTCCAGGTTCCAGTTTGTTTTGTGGGGGGTATGAGGGACAAAGCTTTTGTTCAGCAGAAAAAGAAAAACATTTTTTTTTGTCATGTGGAGGTGAGCATGGGATATTAAAATACTTAAACTGATTTTTACATCACAAGCCATTTAAAAACATCCAATCCAGTTACCTGTAACTGAGGTGCTAGTGAAAAAAGCATTTTGTTGGGGTGATTTGATATAGGCTTTTATTAGCTAATTTGACCTACTACATTACATGGAAATAATTAAGCTTCAATTTTTAAAATGTTCAATGAAATACTTCAATGTTTTTACTATTCCAGAATGAACAAACAAACGAACACTTGGAAGACTGCTGATTTTGCTATTTACTATAAGGGTTTATTGTTCTCCTAGGTCTATGTGACGAAGTCATGTTGATGATGTTACCATGGGGATCAAACTGGACCAACATCCTTTTCTTCTCAGTTTTAATGAGATAGACTTGACATATAACATTGTACAAGTTTAAAGTGTACAACATAATGATTTGATATATGCATATATTGCAAAACAATTACCACGATAAGTTTCGTTGATCTATCCTCTCCCGTTACAAAAGAAATTTGTAACTACCTCACATAGTTACAAATTCTTGTTTTTCTTGTGATGAGAACTTTTATGACCTACTCTCTTAGCAACATCCTTTTCCCCCCTTTTTGGTGATCACTCCACTTTCCTACTGTGATCTGACCTGTGCAGAAGTCTTCTGCTCCCACCATGGGCTACACTTCTGTTCAGCTCAGACACTTGAGCCAGTTTAGCCCCCAAAGCAGGGAGATTTTCCCTTTCAGTGGGAAGCTTATTCAGCTGGAGGTGCATAATCTGACTCCTAAATGATCATTCTTCTTTTTGACCACCAACAGTGGCCTTGCTCTATCAGTTTGGTAGTTTTCCTCTATCGAGGGTTCTTATACCACCTTCCTCTGGGACGAGGCCACCATGGCTATGGGCATGTCAGAGCCTTGTCACATCTTCATCCATATGGCAGGACACATGACCTCCGCTCTCCGTATCTCAGGGCTAGCTCCTTACCTTCCTGCTGGAGAGTTCTTGGGGTATACTGGGAGTTGGCCAACTTCCTTAAGTCCCCTTCATGATATTTTCATGAAGGCTAAAATTCTCTAGGATGTTGGACAAGTTACTTAGCCTCTCTGTGCCTCAATTTCATAGTTTGTAAAATTAAGATAAAAGCGTTCACCTCAAAAGATTGCTGTGAGGATTAAACAAATTAATATTTATAAAGCACTTGGAGCAGTGCCTTGGCCATAGGAAGGGGCATGTGAAGGGTTCGGGATCAGTAATACCATCAAAATTTTGAGAGCTCATAATGATTAAAGCTGGAATCCTGTTCTGCGGTTCACAACCCATTGTGACCCTGATTACCTGAGCAATTATAAACGTTACTCTAAAATATCTCTATTTGGGAACATTAATTTGATCATAAATGAGGGTCTTTTAAATGGAGATTTAAAAGGGACTGTACAGTAAAATTAGAAATATGTAAATACAGTATATTCTATTCTTTTAAACCAGGGCCATTTGATTTTTTAAAAAAAATTATTAAAAAATTTTTGATCAATGTGTTTCTATGAGTCTTGAAGCTCTCATGGGCTAGAAAATGGTTTCATTCATGCCCACACATACCCACAAGCACATAATTGTCCCTATCTCTCAGAGAACATTTTCTCCAGCTCCCCATGTGCTATTTTGTATTTTCCTGTGTTTTTCAACCATTAGTTCAACAAATAGGCTGATGGAAGAAACATGCTGTGCCGATAAAATATCTTCAAATTCACAACAAACCATTGTGATGGTCTTATTTTATTTAGAAGAGAGAAGCAGAGGTGAAAAAGTAAACTTCTTGGCTTATATTGTGACTGTAAATAAATCAACGGGGGTGGCAAAGTAGCACACGAGTTAAAGGGTACCCCCTCTCTTTCTGCATCTATTAACAAGATACCTGTACAGGTGTGCTATATTAGTTCCCTATCACTGCTGTAAAAATTACCATAATTTTGGTGGCTTAAAACAACACAAATTTGTTATTTTACAGTTCTAGAGGTCAGAAGTCTAACATGGGTCTGTAGGGCTGTGTTCATTTCTGGAGGCTGTCAAGGAGAATGTATTTCTTGCCTTTTCCAGCTCCTAGAGGTCATCTGCATTCCTTGCCTCATGGCTCCTTCCTTCATTTTCAAACCCAGCAATGTAGCATCTTCAAATCTCTTTCTCTCTGACTCTGACTCTCCTGCCTCCTTTGTTCCTTTATGAGGACCCTTGTGAATACATTGGCCCACCAGATAACCCAGAGTCATCTCCCTGTCTCAAGATCCTTAACTTAATCATACCTGCAAAGTCCCTTTTGTCATGTAATCGTTATGTGGCAAAGTACCAAATTCATAGGTTCTGGACATCTTTGAGGGGCTGTGATCGTACCTTCTCCCTACCAGAGATGCACTCCTGAACAAGACCTTCAACATCAGACAGGCATTTGGCTCTCCCTACCTTGCTTTTATGAGTTTGCAGATAGTCACTGTGATAAAGTCCTACCACTTGTTCTCATCACTTTTTCCCCTTCCCCCACAAGTTTTTCCACACATTTAAACAAGTCAGATAGCTTTTAGTTTTTTCTTAAATGATGAAAACACCCTGGAGTTTTGTGGGAAAGGATTTAATGAGAAAGACACCCCCACACTCTGTGTCTGTCTTTGACAGCTATATGAAAGCAAAACTCAAAGATGAAAGTATATCAGCAAAGAATTACATGACATCAAATGATGACATGGGTCTTTGAAGCCATTTGAGAAAATAGATATGATTTGGTCCTTATGATTTTTCCTAGGGGAAAAGTTAGGAATGTGGGTGCCTGAATTAGCAAATTCACAGTGGCCAGAGAGAGGTCTCCAGGGCAAGGACTGAGGCCTCCTAGGCTCTGCATTTCTAGCCCTGAACACAATGCCTGGCATGTTGGAGGCAATTACTAAATGATTAGTGAATAAATGATGTCTTGAAGGTATCCAAGGACCAGCTTAGGCCTTGGGAAGGATCTGGCCTTTGAAATGCAACCTGCGAAAAAACTGATGAGTTTAATATCCTCAGGAAGGGGTGAACCACCACATTCAGTTTTGTTTCTAACTGCTGACTCACACAGCCATTCTTCATTGATTCCTACTCCCTTGATACAGACACTAACCCCCAGGTATCACTCTCTTCTGTCCTTCCTTGAAAGATGATGAAATAGCAGAACTGCTTCTCTGTTTATTTTGCTCACACATTACTATTGTTTAGAACACGATTTTCAAATTCATTTCTAGCTAAGTGGATTGATTTTTTTTTATTACTCATGCTGAGCAGTTGACAGTAATGATTTATTGCATCTCTGGGATTTCGGCAGCTCCTTACGACTCACGGTTTAATTCACAGTTTCCCTAATGGCTTAGTGGCTGTGGCGTTTGCTCTGAGAGCTCCTGTAAAGTGATGTACCACTGGGAGCAGTGCACTCCTGGCCCTGTGCTCTGGCCTTAGTTTTCTTTTTCCTCAGCTCTGTGACTGTGGTGACTACAAGGGAAGAAAACACTCAGAGGAGACCTGCTGCCTTCTCCTTTCCTAAGAACCACGGCCATTGTAGCTCTGTTCTACAAGCTGGAGTCTGGTTGGCTTGAAAGGAGGCCTAGGTGGAGCTGAGAGAGAAGGGTAGATGTGTATATCTTAGGGAGATGGGTTACTTTCCGTACTTCCTAACAACAGCAACAAAGATAGCAACTTACTGTACCAACCATGTAGCATGTATTAGTCCAGGCATTGGCAAACTACAGCCTGTGGGCCAAATTGGGGCCATTACGCAGTTTTGTAAATAAAGTTTTATTGGAACACAGCCATGCCCATTCATTTACCTAACATTTATGGCTGCTTTTTATGCTGCAATGGCAGAGTTGAGTAGTTGCACAGAGACTGCATGACCTATAAAGCCGAAATTATATGCCCTTTTCAGAAGATGTTTGCTGATCCTGTCTTAGTCCACTTAATCTTTACAATATGAAGGAGATTTTGGTAATATCAACACCATTTCACAAAAGAGGAACCCGAGGCTCTGGGATGATATGTAATGTGCCCAAGGTCTTACAGCTAATAAGAGATGGAGAGACATAATTAGAACCCAGGGAGTCTATCATATACTGCCTTGGAAAGCTACTCAGAGAATGCAGTAATTGCTACACCTGTCACATTAACATGTCCTATTTCTTTCCATCCTCACAAGATTTCGCATTGTGAAGTCTTTCCAGATTATATAATTGTCAATTGTCTAATGGCTCTATGGAACTTAGATTTTTAACTCAAAACTGCCTATTAACTGATCAAACCATTTGTTTGTGCAGACTATTGGTTATCACCCTTGGCTACATAGTGGAGTCACTTCAGTAGCTCTAAAAGTACTGTCACCATGTCCCATAGTTCCCAAGTTCTGATTTAATTGGCCTAAGATGCAGCCTGAGCATGGTGAGTTTTAAAAGCTCCCCAGGTGATTCTAATGTACAACCAGGGTTGAGAACCATTAGTATAGACATTTGTGAGTCTAGCCCTAAAAGATATTGGCCATTAGTGTGAGGTCTTCCATAGTGAGTAAACCATCAACACAATAGGAAGAAAGGAAGGAAGCACAAGTAATTCATATCAGAAGAACCAGCCCATCCTGAAGATGTTGCAAGTTGGTGAGCCCAACTGCAAGGAATATACTGTACACCATCTATTTTGGGGTGATGACCACAGTTGCATTACGTTCTGGAATTAATCTCATTTGTACAGAATTATACTGGTATGTATGTATACATTTTGCCTGGGGAAAGAGGAGACACTCATACTTGGAGAGAAATAGTGGACAAGTTGAACATCTTCCTTTAAAAGGGTACACATGGATTGTGAATTCATTCAAAAGCTGCATTATATTCTACAAAATGTATATTTTGAATTTATCCATGTTTTAACCTTTACTGAAGGGCAAATTAAATCAGGGCTGATTTAGACTCACGGGGTTTGTTAACTGATGGCTGCCTCGTGGAATTACATCATAATCATTACCAGCAAATATTGAGCAAGCCCTCATGGGGACTTGGTGGCACTGTGCTGGTGCCTCATCTCCCAGAAAGTGAACCTTCATTGCAGTGCCTGGGAAAACGTAATCACAGCCGAAATTCCAAATAAATATCTCCCTCCTCAGATTCTTTCCACTGTTTCTATTTGCACTGATGATGGAGCCAGTGTTGTTAAAACAGCGTGAGACTGAACATTTACCCATGAGCTGAGTTCCACAAGCTGTCTGTACCGGCTGGTACATCATTCCAGTAAGAATAATGAAATTATTAAACATCAGAGAGAGGTTTACAAGATTTTTCTGAACTATCAAAGGTCACACATGTTTTCTTGGAGGCTGCAAGAGAGAAGTAGGGTATGTACATAAAATATCAGAGACATTGAGCAGGTTTATGTCTATGCAAAAGTGGCTCCCCTTTTTCCTTTTTTAGGCATGACTGTCAAAAGAGCACAAGCATTTCTCTGTGCTCTGGCTGGTCGAAAGGAAATGTATGTTTTAGAATTGGAACACAGGAGATTTATGGGATGTTAATGTGTCAAGTCTTAGTAACCTCTCAAAAAGGCCACTTGTGAAGTCAGACTGTCATCAGTCACAGAAACCAAGGCATCTGTCTTCTGAGAAATCCCTCAGAGCCATCTTCCAGAAAGATTATGAAAGATGAAAAATCTCAATACAGTGAAAAGGTATTCTATAAATATGAATTTTTGCTGCTTCTGGCAACTTCTGAGCACTCCCTCAATTGAGAAATGACAAAATGATACATGCATAGAATTTATTGAAGAAAATACTAAAATTGATTAAAGGCAAGCTGTGCAAGGATCAATTATTGCATATTTATGAAACTTACCCATCAAGATGAGGCTTTACTAAGTACATTTATTAAAACCCAGGTTTACACAACAGCAAGAGACAAACTGGTGCTAAGTTAGCTAAAATTAGATGATGCTCCCTAAAGTCAGACAAGCAAACCAAACTGACTCTAGTATTGTGTAAAAGTGGTTTAATAATGACATCAAAGGCAAGTCCATACAATGTTGAAAGATGTGGATGGGAAAAGATATAATCAAATGCTAAGTCTACTGGTAACTGGGGATCATGGTTGTTGGCATCTTTTGCATGTCAGACATAATCAGTATTTAAAGTTGGAACATATTTTGTTATTGTACAGACATAGTAAATGAAAGAGATCTCAGCTCATATGGGCTGTTTTAACTGAATCAAACAACCTAGGACAAACTGCATCGATTTTCCAAGTAACAGAATAAGAACCCAGAGAAAGTGGGGAACAAATCGTGTGCTGTTGACCATGTGTTGCCTGATTGGATTCCCTCAACCTCAGCAGGGAGTTGTGATTTTTTTAAAAGTAATTTTATTGGGATTATGATGGTTTATAACATTGTGAATTTTGGGTGTACATTATTGTTATCAATTCCTGAATACACTTTATCGTGCTCACCCCCAGTAGTCTAATTTTTATCCATCGCCATACGTATGTGCCCCTTTGTCCCTTTCACCCAGCCCCCAACCCCCTTCCTCTCTGGTAACCACTAATCTGTTCTCTTTATCCATGTGTCTGTTATCTTCCACATATGAGTGAAATCATGCAATATTTGTCTTTTTATGTCTGTCTTATTTCGCTTAACATCACACCCTCCAGGTCCATTCATGTTGTTACAAATGGGACAATTTTGTCTTTTTTATGGCTGAGTAGTATTCCATTGTGTGTGTGTGTGTGTGTGTGTGTGTGTGTGTATATAACTCATACAAATCAACAAAAAGAAAACAAACAACCCAATCAAAAAATGGACAAAGGAAATGAACAGACATTTTTCCAAGGAAGATATACAGATGGCTAACAGACACACGAAAAGATGCTCAACATTACTAATTACTCGGGAAATGCAAATCAAAACTACAATGAGATATCACCTTACACTGGTCAGAGTGGCCATAATTACCAAAACAAAAAACAACAAATGTTGGAGAGGATGTGGAGAAAAGGGAACGCTCATACACTGCTGGTGGGAATGCATACTGGTGCAGCCACTGTGGAAAACAATATGGAGATTTCTCAAAAAATAGAAATACCATACGATCTGGCTATCCCACTACTGGGTATTTATCTGAAGAACTTGAAATCAATGATCCAAAGAGATTTATGCACCCCTATGTTCACTGCAGCACAATTCACAATAGCCAGGATGTGGAAACAACCCAAGTGCCCTTCTACAGATGAATGGATAAAGAAGAGAGTTGTGATTTTGACAGTCACTAATGTTTTCCCATTAAGCCCAATATGGATAACAGGCACAAACAATACATATCTTCATGGCATGTCAGAAAAGCATTTATAAAAAGAGTCACAATTAAGAACTAAAATGGAGATTAAAAGTTTTGAACACCTTTCACATTTTGTGCCCTATTATCCCTCCAGTCCATACAGCAGTGTGGTAAATTAGTCACCATCCAAGCTCCAGTGAATAAGACTCAGCTACTTCTGATTCTTTCACTTAGAGAAAGAAAAGTTAGTTCATGCAGCATATCATCACATAGTAGAAAATTTTTGCATATGTATGAACTAAAAAGACTATAATGGCATGTAAGTTGCTTTGTCATTCATTCTATAAAAATATATTAAGCGCCTACTGTGTGTCAGACCTAGGGCTCATTGCTGAATACACAGTGGTGAACACATCATTACTTTCACTGGAGCTTATAGTCCCGGAAGGAAGACAGCTATGAAAGGCATGGTACCCCAAACAAACTAAGAGTTACAAATTGTAATGAATATTATGTGGGAAAGGAACATGATGTGGTGAGGGAGCTAAATAAGACACCATAAGTTAGACTGCGAGATCTGAGAATGCTTCTTTGAGGAACATTTAAACTGAGACCTGAAGGATAATGAAGGAAATGGCCACGGGAAGAGTGCTTGTCAAAACTCTGCTGAGGCATGCCCAACTCTATCACAGCTAACCCTTTCGTGATGGACTAAACTCTTTCCGTTGGTGAGATCTACGCTGCAACATCAAGTTGTGGCAACTCCCCAATATCCTGGTACTTTTTTTCCACTAGTTGCTGCCTCCGTTTATTGAATCACACTGTGCTGGGTGCTTAGATGTTTTCCTGAAAATAAAAATGATGGCTTAGAGCAGTGGCTTCCAAATCTACCAGAGAGCAGGAAGACTATATTCGAATATGTATGTATATTTATTTTTATTCTAAGAGATAAGAAAGAAATAACTCTTTATTAATACTTAATTTATGGATTGACATAGTATGTGTATAAAGCTTGTACATAAATATACATCATCTGAGGATGTGTGTTAATATTTTTACTGATAGACGTGTGTAATCAAAACATTTGGAGATCACTTGCTTAAAAAAGTCAATGCATAACCAGGAATTGTCACATAGAGCAAACAGAGCCAAGACTCTCCAATTCCCCTTTTGCCTTTTCATTAAAGGCAGCTATTTCTCTTTCACAGCCCAGCTTAGATTCCTCTTCATTCTCTAACTTTGACCCATATCAAATTGTCCATATCCCTGAAAGCTTATGGCATTCCCCATCTGACTCATATTTTGCTGTTTCAGTAATACTGCTCTTTATTGCTTTCTGATGTTTTCATCTGCAATGGTCTTGTCTTTCCAAGTAGATGTAGGTTGTTCTGGGGCTAGACTGAGTCTAGCAGATTTTCATCTGACAGTGTGCCAGGAAAATAGAAAATCCTCAATGGATACTTCTGGACTAAACCCTCCAGGACTTTACTATTTAGTGTGGTCAAAGGACCAGCAGCATCAGCATCACCTGGAGGCTCATTAGAGCAAGTTAAAATTTGCACTGTCTTATCACTCTTCCGTGCTTCTCTCCTGAAGGCCCGTCATACTAAAACAGTGCTTCTCAAACTTGAATGTGCATGAATCACCTGGAGGGGATCCTATTAAAATGCAGATTCAGACTCCGTAGATCTGGGTGAGACCTAAGATTCTGAATTTTAACAGGTTCCCAGGTTATTCTGGTGCTTCTGGCCTGGGAACCTCACATTTAGATTTTAGTCTCTAGAACCATGCTGTCCAATATGGTAGCCGTAGCCACATGTAACGATTGAGCACTTGATATGTGGGATTTTGAGGCTTAGTATGGGAGAAGGAATGTAAAATATCTCATTAATAATTTTTAAATATTGATTAGATGTTGCAATGATAATATTTTAGCTAGATTGGATTAAATTAAGTGTAGTAGCACATTTATCTGTTTCTTTTTTACATTTTAATGAAGCTATTAGGAAATTTAAAGGTCCCTCTGTGATTCACACTATGTTTCCATTGGATAATGCTTCTCCAGAAGGCTCCCCTAGTTCTCGTAAACACATTATCCATTGAGAAACCACCTCAAGTTCATTCTGCTAGGGTAGTGCCAGCATAGGGATAGCCAAAAGAAAATTTGTAATTATAAATTACAAAACCATCCTCAGAAAGATGTTTTTCTCGTGGAAATATATACCCTAGAAATACTATTTCTATTACTCAAAATATTGAGATTTTGTCAACATTTCAGGTTTCTGTGTCTATGCGTGGTTCATAATACAGGCCTCCTCCTACATGGATGAATATGCATATAAGTATTGGATTCATCATTTGTGATTAACTTCTTGGCAAATACAGATGATGGATGAGAATGCTATTATTATATGCAAAGTGTAATAAAATTGTCCCACAATTCTTAGATATTCTGCTCCATTTTTTTCAGTCTTTTTTCCTCTCTGCATTTCAACTTTGAAAGTTTCTATTGATGTATCTTAAAGCCCTCTGATTCTTTCCTTGGTTGTATCCACTCTACTAATGAACCTATTAAAGGCCTTTTTTATTTTTCTTACAGTGTTTTTGATTTCTAGCATTTCTTTCTGATTCTTTATTAGAATTTCCATCTCTCTGCTTACATTATCTGTCTGTTCTTGCATGTTGCCTACATTTTCCATTACAGCCCTTAGCATGTTGATCATAGTTATTTTAAACTCCAGATCTGACAAATTCAATGTCCCTCCCATGTCTGAGTCTGGTTGTGATGCTCTGTCTCTTCAAACTGGTTTTTTTCTTTTTTGGGCTTTTACTATGCCTTATAACTTTTTTGGAAAGCTGGACATGATGTACTGTGTAAAAGGAATTGAGGTAAATAAACCTTTGATGATGAGGTGTGGGAGGAGGGAAAGCATTCCAAAGTCCTATGATTAGGTCTCAATCTCTTAGTAAGCCTATCCCCTTGGACTGTGAACTTCGCCAGTCCTTCTCAGCTACCTACCCCCCACCCCTTTAGGTGAGATAGGAAGGCTAGAGGGGACTAGAGTTGGTTGTTTCCCTTCCCCCAGGGTAGTTAGGTTCTGGCAAAACCCCAGTCTGTTAGGCTTTGGTGAAATAATTTCTTTTGAGGGCAGGCCTTAAGAGCAGAGTGCTCTGGTGTATTTCAAAATGGCTACTTTTCACCTCCCCTTGCTGGAATCACCAGGGGATTTTTCTCCAGTCTTCACCACAGGAACCTGGTAGGGCTCCTGGAGATAAAACTCACAGAAATGTGGAGGCCCCACAAGACTGGGCGCCTTGGAGTTTTTAACTCTCAAACTTGTCCACACTGAGCCTCCAGCAATTCATTTACAGTTTAGGTTTTCCTACTCCAGCCTGGTTCCCTTGGAGGTTTCTGCTCATGGATTTCTACTCTGGTGAGTTGTAATTTTCTGTATTTGCATGTCTGCCTCTCCAATTTTGGGGGGCAGCAGTTTGCCCTCTGACTGCAGTTCTCTGATGGACATAAGAAAAGTTGTTGTTTTCAGTTTATTTAGCTTTTGTTGTTGTTGTTGCTGAGGAAGATTCACCCTGAGCGAACATCCATGCCAATCTTCTATTTTTTAGTATGTGGGACACCAGCACAGCATGGCCACTAACAGTGTAGGTCTGCCCCTGGGAACCAAACCCGGACTGCCAAAGTGGAGTGTGCTGAACTTAACCGCTAGGCCACTGGGGCTGGCCCTCAGTTTATTTAGCTTTTATTTCATATTGTGTGGATGGGAATGATGACTTCCAAATGCCTAACATGCCAGACCAGAAGACAGAAGTTCCCAAAGTATAATGTATAGCTAGGAAGAACCCAGCTAAAATTTGTAGAACAAAGCCAAAGTTTCATCAGGCTGAAATGTTGGACAAGGTAAAAAGGTGAATGTGAGATTAGTAATTTTCATTCAGGGATGAGTCATTTGTTAGTCATTATTAATTCTTAAAATTGATGGACACATATCATTTTTCACATTATTATTTACAGTTATACCTGTGTTAGAACTAAGAATAGCTAATGTTTTTATTAACTATGCTTCTTGATTTTGGTTTTCATGTTTTTCTTCAAAATCTTCTGCTGTTTATGGGGATCTTGCATTCATTGTAAGTGGGAGGGTTGAGTGTGGTATTGCAATGTACTTTGGATTTTTTTCAAGGCTTCATAGTCTTTTTTTGTGTATTGTGTTGAGGGGGAGGAAGAAGGAAGGGTAGTGGATAGCCGTGGGTTATGGTTTCTTCTCAGGCTGCCATACTTCTAGAATTTTGGTTGGTGCTAGTGCTAGCAGCTGAGTTGATTTTCTGATCTTGGGGGGGTGGGTAAACCTCATGGTGTGATGTTGGGCAAGTCATTCAATCTCTTTATGTCTCAGTGTTTTTCATTTGTAAAATGAAATTAATAACTACCTGCCTTAAAGTTGTGAACATTAAATGGGTAAGTTTATGTATGATACTTAGAACAATGTTCGGCAGATAGAGAGAGCTATATGGGAACTATTATTTCTATCCTTTTTGAGTTTTTGAGAAGTATATTCCTAACATCCTCCCAGGTATGGAGAGAAGGATCAGGCTCACAGACATTTAGTTTTAGCTCAGTTCTGCCATTGCTGTGTGCCCTGCCTTAGTGCACTGGTTGTAGGGCTGGTGCCATGTATAGATTCATTCATTCCTTCACTCACTCATTCATTCAGTAAATACATATGGAGCAGCTATTCTATATCATACACTATACTAGACTTTGGGAAGACAATAATAAACAAGATACCATTCAACCCTCAGAGAACACCAGGTTGATGAGAGAGGCCAACTGATTAACAGATACCTAAGGTACAGTGTGATCTGTTCTCTGTATATGTAGGTGTGGAAACCGTGGTGGCTCCAGGTTTTCTATATAGAGGGACAATCTGATTAGAAAGGGAGGGAGTAGAGACTTGTTTTAAAATTATATTAGCAATACAAGCCCATTGCTTTTATGTGTTGGTAGCTGGAGTGTGGCTGACAGATGCTTCCTGGAGAAAATGGTGGGTAAAATGAGACATGAAAATATGAGTAGATGGCAGCTAGGCAGGGAAGAGGGAACAGTATTTGCAAAGTATATCTATTTTGGTTATCTATTGCCATGTAACAAACCTCTGCAACACTTAGTGGTGTGAAACTACCACCTTTTTTCTTTTATAGTCATGGATTCTGTGGGTCAGGAATTGGGAAAGGGTATGGTGGGGAGGGATTATTTTTGTTCTATGATATCCGAGTCCTCATCTGGGAAGACTCAGTTGGCTGGGGTAGCTTGAGAGCTGGTAGCTGGAATCATCTGGAGGCCTCTTCCCTCACATGTCTGGCATGACTCAATGGCTGGGCGCAGCAGAACTGTTGAGCAGAAGACCTCCGCATGGCTTCTCCATGTGGCTTGGGCTTCGCACAGAATGGTGACTGGGTTCCTAAGAGAGCATCCAAAAAGGAAGCATCCAGAGAGTGAGCATTCCAAAAGCCCAGGGAAGAAACTGCAAGCCTTCTTCTGATTGACCCTGGGAAGTCCCCTGGATATTGTTGTGGTCATGTCTGGAAAATTCAATCCATCACACCATATTAACAGAGCATGTTGTGTTTCGGGGAGCCGAAAGTTCGCTCTGACTGGAGCATAACGTTCCCCTGGGAAACTTTATTCTACTTCTCCTTTTCCGGGACTGGATTCTAGGGAAGGACATGGTTTTGCTTCTGTAATATGCAGCCTGGAGTATGAGAGTCCATGGACTGTGGAATCAGCAAGGCTTGAATTCGCTTAGTTTCCTTATTTTCTATATTCATCCCACAGATTAAAGAGAGATATAATTTTATTATAAATAAAATAAATATAAAATTTTACATGTTAGATAGTATCTTTCTGCTCCCTTTTGTTAATTTTTAAAGCAGAGAACATTTAATCTTTCTCTCACCCTAAAACACAGTAAAAAATAAAGTTACTGTTTCCAGTGGGAGCTTTGATTGATTTTTTTTGCTTTCTGAGTGTCCCTGACCCTCACAGGAATATTCTTTATCCTACCTCTGGTACTTCAGAATGGATGACTGTGGATAGCATTTTTCTGGTGAATATAGTTTTTACTTTTATACCTTTTTTTTTTTATTTTTCAGTTCTTGAAAAATGGCATTAATATGCTATTTTGTGGTGTTGCTGTATTTCTTAAAAGTATTTTGCTGAACTCATCCCCTCCAATTCTGACAAATTTGAAAACCTGCCTTTTGGACAATGAAGGAGAGAAATATTTTCTTCCAGTGGTTCTTGATGTAAGTAAGTTCTAGCCCTAGTATAAAACCTCAGAGGGCTTGTAGTAAGACAGCCTCTGACCTGAAACCTGGAGGGCCAAGTTAAAAATATTTTGAACCCTTCCCATGTGCGATGTTTTGGAATTTCTTATTTTCCTAGGTTTTTTATAAATATTACCATCAGTTCTGCCAAAACACTATCCAAATTCAAAACCCCAAAATGCCCCCAGATTCATCTTATTCCTTTATATGTAGAATTAGTTACTTTTACCCGATTACTTTTAATTCTACAGCATGCAACTATGCACCTTTTATAATAACCCATCGCTTGAGGTAGAAGCAAATATCATTGCTGAATGTTCTCCATGACTGAGATACATCCCAGTAATTCACCATATTTGTAAATTCTACCTCCTAAATATCTCTCAAATATTACATTTCCTCCCTCTCTCTTGAGGCATCATGGTATAGTAATAAAAAGAACAAGACTTTTGAAACCAGAGAGTCCTGGGTTTAGTCTCAGCTCTAACACTGTGACCTGGGGTGAGCTTGTGAAACTCTCTGATTCTCGATTCTTTATCTATAAAATAAGGATAATAGTGTCTACCTCATAGTGTTTTGTGATAATTAAATGAGATAATATTTACAAAGTATCTGGAACATAGTGGACCCTTGATAAATGTTGACTCCCCTTTCAGATCCTCATCCTCTCTTTCCAAAACTCTTTCATTAAACTTCATTCTGGATTGTTGCTTTGTTAATTTCTTTTGCCCGTAAGTAAGTGCAGACCTCTCATTATGGCTTTTAAGACCCTTCAGGTTTTGGCAACTGTTTTGGGTTCTCTATTGCTGTATAGTGACCAACCCAAAATGTAGTTGCTTAAAACAACCTTTTATTATTTCTCACAATTCTATTAGTTGAATGGTTCTTCTGCTGGTTCCGCTTGGGACTTTTCAAGTCAGATAGCAACTGAGGCTGGTATATCCAAGATGGCTGAACTCAGATATCTGGCACCTTGGCTTGGACAGCTGTGCTCAGGGGGGACCCTAGGACTCTAGGATCTCTGCCTCTCCACTTGGATGTCTCCAGCAGGGTGACCAGACTTCTTACATGGTAGTTCAGGGCTCCCTAAAGTGTAAAACAGAAGCAGTCAGGTCTTCTTAAAGCTGGGGCCCAGAATTGCACAGATCACTTCCACTGCATTTTATTGGCTATAAAGGAGTCATAAGGCTAGCCCAGATTCATTGTAGGAGAAGACTACACAAAAGACTGGTTCTGGGGAGGCAAGGTGCATTGGGACGACAGCTACCAAGCAACAAGATCCTTTCATACTTTTATTTTCTGCATTTCTTCCCAGTGTACTCTGCACTCCAAGTATACAAAATCTCTTAAGGATTTTGTAGATGTATGTGTAACAGGTGGTAGGGGTAGGTGGTGGGGTACCATGCTTTGCATATGCTGCTCCCATTGTCTGAAATGCCCTTTCTCTTCATATATAGATGTAAACCTTCTACTCATAATTTCTCACAACTAACATGTTTACCTCATCTGTGAGGCCTTCTTTAACTTGCATGGAGAGTCATTCCTACTGTGCCATCTGGATCTATTTTATATTACCATATAGCACTTGTAAGCTTGTTTGAGTCTCTCTCTCAAACTCTATTTGAGCCTCTCACAATCATGGCTTTGTCTTTTTCACTGTCCCATATTCAGTGTCTTAGTCTGAGTTCTTCCGGAAAAAGACTCTGAGACAAGGCTTTGAATGCAAGTAGATTATTTGGAAGGTGATCCTGAGAAGCTCTATGAGGAAATGGGAAGTGAGACAGGGAAGGGAAGGAAGATAAGTGCAGAATATATTAATGAGCATGTTACTCCTGTGGACCTGATCTCTCTGGCTTCTGGGAAGCTGCATAGAATCTTTGTCAATCAATCTTTGTCAAGCAATATGTAACCAATAAATGTTGGTTGAATGACATCAATGAATGAGTGAGTCAAGCTTGTAGGGTTTTCTTTGGTGAGAACCAAATCAAGAAAAATTAAAATACCTTTCTTAAATTAAATTTTTTTTGTTCGAGAATATGTCTTTTTAAATCAGAACTTGTGATGTCTACTACTTGTGGATACTACTCAGTATCTTTATTATTTTCCTGTCTTGAATACTTTTGGTTTTCCCAGCTGAAATATCTCATGCGACGTTACCAGAGTGCAGTGCAGTATCTAACCACAGCGCTTTGCTTTTGAACACATTGTGTGTGAGATCGCATCCATCCATCCTAGAGGAAGGAGTTGGAGGCATTTGGGCGAGTCGTGTTGGATGGCTACCTGTCTAAAGGTTTGGCACAGGTTGCATTTACATTTAGCAATGCGGTATCTGTTTCTGTTAGTTGTAAATTGTTCTTTCATTGATACATTTAGTTCTGCCATTGACAGACTTCTGCAAAGATTCGACTACATTTTACTTTTACTTCATTTATAATAATTTTCTTCAGGCCACTTGTATTCAGGATCTGTAGAGTTACTTTAAAAATTAAAAGAACAAAAATTCAAAAAGTTAATTCACATACAGTGGAACCTCCAGAAAACAGTGATGTTGAGAAATGGCTTATTTATTAGTGTTCAGATAAGCACATCTCCCTGGACTTTTTAACATAGTTGGGATGTTACTTGATTTATAAATTAATCTGTGCAATAATGAAGCATCTTTTAAAGAAATGAGGCTCTCAAACTTGGGTGAATGTCAGAATTACCTAGAAGCTTGTCACAAATATGGATTTCTGGAACCCATCCTTCTGAAATATATATTTAATATGCAAACCAGATCAGTCTGAAGATCTTGCAGGTTTGAGAATTGCTATCTAAAAGGCATGAAAACCACTAAGCCTGTCTGAAACACTTAGTCCACCTAGATTATTAACTCCTCATGGCCGAGGCCATGTGTTTAATATTGATCTGGCTTTCCCTGTAACACCAGTACATGGTTGAGTATATAGTGAGCCATCAGTAAATACCTGTTGATGACAACTGTTTTAAGGCCAGCCTATTTAGACTTTACTTGATCAGTAGAGGAAAGGTATTCCAAAAAATGAGAGACCTTGACTAACTACAAAAATTTTCTGCTGTTATCTTGTTGGGTTTGCTGTTTGGCATCTCAGTGGAATGTTGAATCAGTTACCTTGGTATTTAACAAATTCTTTGAATCGGTCAGTCAGGGGTAATAGGAGGGAGCTACCATATATTAAGCGTATTCCATTGATGGATGCTTTCTATAGGTTGTCTTGTTTAATTCTCACAGCAATCCTATGAGGAAGCACTTATTATCCTCATTCTGTAAATGAGGAAATGATTTCAGAGAGGATAAGGAACTTGCCCAAAGTCAAACAGAAAGTAAGTGATGGAGCTGGGATTAGAGTCCAAGTTTGTCCATTCCCAACATTCATGCTCCTTTCAAGACACAAAGACTTTTTTTAAGGCACCTTCCAAACAAAAGTCCAATGCGAAGCAGCACTTGATAAGGAGGTGGGACAGAGAGGAGGCAAATTTCAGTACTTTTTAAGCCAGATTTGCTTCTAAGTGTACTCCAACTTATCCCTTCTCTTATCCTGATCTTTTCTTTGGTCTTAATTCATTTTCTCTTCTAATTCAAAGCAAGAAGTAGATAGATGGTGGGAGAGTAGCCAATATTGGTGATAAAACCATTTCAGTTTCTTATTTTTATCTTTAAGCTCTTCCCTGGATTATCCATCTTTGCCTCAATTCTCCAATTAAATTTTACAGTGGAAACCTGACATAAGTAGGATGAAGCTCTTGGCTGTAAACTGGGCTACAAAAAGCAATCCATGCTGAATTTTCCAAAACTGGAGTTTTAAAAAAAATGATTAGAATAACTATAGTTGAGATAAGTGAGAGTTTGTGGCAGCTACAATAAACAGAATTCTCATGTTCAAGAGGGATTTAGAAAGGTATTAGGAGGTAGTATTGCAAGAGTTGACACAAGACGGACGAGGTCAGATATATATGGGGATTTCAGTTCTTTTGGAGGTCAAGGTGAGAATATTTTCAAGTAGCATCAAAGGGAACATGAAGAGTAGTCTCAGAGATAAGAGAAATGTGAGAATTGCAAGGCATGGATCATTCCAAGATTACTGGCTTGGGAGCCTTTGGGGATAAAAGGAATTACAACTGGTTACACTTAAACTCCATCCTGCAAATTGTCCTGAAGCTGAGAAGGCTGTCAAAGTCAGGCAGGTCATCCGATAAGAGACCAAAATATGTGCCAAGGGATGTGCTTGAGTCATATGTTATCATAGCCAGAGTCACATCCTTAGTTGCTGTTCAATAGTGAGAAATCTAAGTGTAAAGTTAGCAAAGAACCAAATGAATTCTTGCTCAGAAGGGTGGGTAGAATGTCCAGAAGCTTTAAAGAATGTCAAAGGCATATTTCACTTCATATTACCATTGCTATTTATAATGGTTAACACTTGCATTTTATGGCACCATTGGTCCATTCTTTCCTCTCTCATACCTCCTCAGAATTTTATTTTATTCTGTTTCTTTTTCTCTTATATAACAGAAAAACTATGTCTAATGGCAAATTTGCCCCCCAAGACTCAAAAGATGTGATCTGAGGGTGACCCCAGAGAAGCCAGGTTAGGTGGGTTCCTGTAATCTCTTCTGGTGTTTGTTGGCATGATTGCTCAGCAAACCTCTTTCCTTAACCCCATCCCTTCAATCTATAGAAAATCCCATATTCATTCCACTCTCTACATGGCTATGTTCCCTCTCCATGTGTCTCCTTTTTTTGGTGCCTGGCAGTCCTTTAGCTCTAGCTAGAGAATTTTACAGTAAAAAGACTTTTCTTTCTTTTAAAAACACATTATTTGAACCCTTCCTGACCTGATGGGGGAGTACCAGTATGGGCATGAAGCAAAGAAAATCAATTAGGATGGATGTTTGAGGAGTCAGAATTGGATCCTGGAAGGTTACAATGGTAAGGGACTTCAGGGACATGCCAAAGGCAGAACTGTTGCTAATTCACTGTCAATCACACGACTAAACTGTAAATTCCAGAAAGGCAGGATCCATATCTGTCTTCTTTATTGCAAAAATTATCTTTTTTACAGAAAAATTCCTGGCTAATAATAGGTACTCAATAATTATTTGGTGAATGAATGAATTAATGAAGACCTTCAATCATCACCACTAGATACTATTATAATAATTTAGACCCTTGAAGATGGCCGATTCCATATTCATCTTACATTTAGAGTCTAGCACTCTACATATCATTCACTTTCTTTTATTATTGTCATGTATCCCTCTCACCTTCTATATTTTCAGTGTCTTAAAGGGCAGGGGCATCAACTAGATATCACCGTCCTTAGATCTCAGTTCCTAGGATAGTGGACTATATGTAGTAGGAAATTAGGATGTGTTTTATAAATGAATTAAATAACTTTCATCATAATAATATGACTTCAAATGCAAACTTTGAGGCATCTGAAAGTGATATTCTAAGAGATTTTTGGATCAGACTTTAAGAGGTGATAGACTTTAGCTACTAATGATTACCTTGAGCTGATATATACTGCTACTCTCTAGTGGAAACTGAAAATTCTAGCCTGATACTGATGATGACTGATTCATTGGCATCTCACTTGAAAAAATATAGGTTAAATTTTGAAAGGATATACTCTAGTAATAAAACTGGCAGAAAATCATTTTTTGATGGTCTAAAGCTTCCACGGTTGGTAAAATATTTGCAAGGGTATTGGAAAGATATGATGATTCATTTTCTTAAGGAAAGGATTTAAATCACCTCTCTTTCTGGTGCAGACATGAATTGCCATTTCTAGAGGGGATATATTAGAACCTACTGGGTACATGATGTTTTCTGCTTATTGCTAGTTTCCATAAATATGTCTTGTAAATTATTCCACAAGAGGAATGACACAAGTCAGGCTTTTGTCAAACAACAGAAGTCAAAACATATGGCAGATGAATATACCATTCTCCTGCCTGATTTTATCAGAGGTCAAAGATCATAGATCACTAGTACTGAAGGGGCCCTAGAGATTATTGCATTAAGAGGAAGTCTGGTGATAGTTAAGGGTCTTGATTTTAGAGCCAGACAACTTGGATTCCAATCCTGCTTCTACTGCTTACTACCCACGTGACCTCATTCAAGTTACTTACCCACCTTGTGCTTCAGTTTTCTTCTCTGTAAAATGGAGATAATAATAATAGTTCTCATCTCATCGAGTGTCATGAGGGTTATGTAAGTTAATATCTGTAAAGCACTCAGAATGGTGCCTGGCATGTAATAAGGCCATATGTGTTTTCTATTATCATTAGCTTAAGACTTCGATTTACATTGAAGAAACTGAGGTCCAGAGTCATACATCATTGTATGTAAGGCCACAGAATCTGGGTCAGAATCTAGCTCTGCTCATCCCAAATTCAGGGCTCTTTTTGCTTTGCCATGATGTCTTGCTATGTAAGTGAAATGATATCAGTAAACCCCAAGAAATCAGAATTTCATTGAATGCAATATATTCTTACAGTAACAGCCAAAAGCAGCCAGTGATACTTATGACCACAATCCAGAAGTATATATTAATCTTTTGGCCTCAGGAGTTGTTGAACATGTGTTGGTGCCCCCCACCCCCTGTCATGTCTCCCCTGCTCACTAGCCCAGTGCATGCTATTAGCATCCTTCTACAGGCATCTGTGACAATCTGCTTGTGGGCTTTTTCTTGACCTTTACATGGGAAGGCAAGAAATATCCAGAAATTAATGCCCCCGTGGGGACAGTCCCCACACCAGTGATGGAAAGGATTTGAAGAATAAACACCCCAGCTACTTGTTCCTCAGATGAGACAACACATTGAAGCTTATTCTGCACACTCTCTTCAGAAGTCCCCAGCAGGATTAAACCTCAAGAGCCCACAGTAGACACTTGCTCACTGACAGCACATCCTGAACTGGTTGCTTTCTTTTCCCATCTCACTTTCCTTCTCTCCTGGTGTTTTCTGGGATCATCTTGCAAATAAAACTACTTGCACTCAAATCCTTGTCTTGTGGCCTGCTTTACCTCATTGAATGATGACTAGAAATAAGCAAGAGGTCTAAGTACTCTATGGTTTGGGGGTAGATATATCCAAATGATTGTTTGATATTCTAGAAGATGCAAAAAAAATATGCTGGCTGTGAGGTCCCTCAGAAAAAAATGAACATGTTTTTAGAGTACCCTTTTTTTCATACATGATAAGCTGGGCCTACTTAGAAATACAAAATTCTCGGAAACTTTCAAGCCCTGAAGGAAACTGAAAACGTTTGAACAAATAAAAATACTTACATAGCTTATATAATTTTTAACACCCTTCACAGATCTAAAGTCACTTTGTTAATTTAGGAACATAAAAATGCATTATGTATAACTTGGTTGGCTCCTAAAAGTACCATGTTTGATATCTTGAGAGATGTGAAGGTCTGGAAAATTAGAGGAGCAAAAAGAATATTTTGAGCTTCCAGGTTGGTGAACGAGTGGAGGTACTGAGAGCTTGACACACACGGGAGAGGGCATGGAAGCTTCAAGCCCTTCTCACATACCTTGCCCTATGCATCTCTTCCATTTGACTGTTTCTGAGGTATATGTTTTCATAATAAAGTAGTAATCTAGTAAGTAAACTATTTTCCTGAGTTCCGTGAACCACTCTGGCAAATTAAGCAAATCCAAAGTGGGGGTCATGGGAACATCTGATTTATAGATGGTTGGTCTGAAGCACAGGTGAAAACCTGGACTTCCCATCGATGTCTGAAGTACACAGGGAGAGGGCACAGTCTTTTGAGATTAAGTCCTTAACCTGTGGGATCTGACTCCACTCCAGGTAGATGGTGTCAGAACTGGATTGTAGAACACCTAGCTGGTGTGGCAGAATTGCTCGGTGTGGGCAACTCCTCTGCATTTGGTGACCAGAGTACAGAGGTATAGGGTGCCATAGTAGAGTAGCTTATTATGTAACCGGCATGTTCTCAGCACTTTATCTAGAAAAAATAATTCATTTAGTCCTCATAGCAATCCTATGAAGTAGGTATTATCTCTCCTTTCTTGATGAGGAAACTGAGGCCCAAGTCACCTAGCTTGTAATGAGATTTGAACTGAGGTTATGTGACTCTAGAACCTGCAAGTGTGTGAGATAACAAATATATTTGCACTTGGCAAGCCCCCAGGGCCCATGTTAAATTCTGCATGGTCATTACACTTACCTCTCCTCTTTCCAGAGAAGAAATTTTGCAATGAAGTAATATATGTTCCACGAATCTATAGTGTCCCTACCGAGCCAGGATGTAGCCTTCACTGGCATTTACTACTAATTTTGAGCTGCCTTTCCAAGGAATCCCAACAGGGCCCAGGCACTGAAAATTACTACAGACCTCCCACCATCCCTGGGCTGGGCTTCCATTAGAAAGAAGGAGGTGGTGCTAGGGACTGGGTCTTCTCAGCACCGTATTTTGAAAAGCTTGAAGTAAGGAATCGAAAGCAGATTTAGCGATCTATTGAAAATTGGAATAGTTAAACCTGAAATATCTGCATAGAAAGAAAAAGACTATTTGAAAAGAAATCTTGAAATGCCATGATTAAACAAAAAGCTGGTCAGGTATAGGCTGCTGGTTCAGGTGGGGTCATTTCCTCTGTCCTGGAATTGCTATAAGAGGTTGATTTTCCAGGGAAATTTGGGAACTAGAACTATGTTCATGAAGCACTGGTGTTCTGAGGGGTGCTGAACATCCTGATGTTTTGGTTTGAGGGTGCTTGGGAATAGCCCTGAGTTGTTCCATTATGATACATTATCAAACCCCAAAGAGTGGGCCCTTGGCATTCCCTATGCACCTCAGTAGACCTTCAGGCACCCCTATATTCGTAAATCCATCTATGGTATGAATGCAGTGTAAAGATAGCTATGTTGAGATGCAGATGTTTGGTAGTGCATAAGATCCGTACACTGGTTAAGGGACTTGGATCCTCACTCAAGCATCACAGATATGGATGTATACAGCCACTTTGCTTGCAAAATCATAGAACTAAATCAATTAGCAAATGACACTCCCTTGGCCACAGGGATTGGTTTGAATGTGGCTTCCTCAGCTCAATGGTCAGGGCTCTTGTGGAACGGTTGAAGGAAGCAGCCTCTTGGATATAAATTACTACTTGAAGCCACTCTTTGAAATCAGCCTTTAAAAGAGGGTAGACAGAGTAGAGAAAATTGTGTAGAATTTAGGAGAGGAGTGGAGCCAGAGGCATGATCAAACTATACCTGAAACCACCACTATCTATGGACTTCTCAGTTACATGAGCCTCTAAATCTTCTTTAGTGTTTTAGCCTGTTTATATGAGGACTTCTATTTCTTTTTTTTTTTTTAAAGATTTTATTTTTTCCTTTTTCTCCCCAAAGACCCCCAGTACATAGTTGTGTATTCTTCGTTGTGGGTTCTTCTAGTTGTGGCATGTGGGATGCCGCCTCAGCGTGGTTTGATGAGCAGTGCCATGTCCGCGCCCAGGATTCAAACCAACGAAACACTGGGCCACCTGCAGCGGAGCGCGCGAACTTAACCACTCGGCCACGGGGCCAGCCCCGAGGACTTCTATTTCTTATACCAGAAGGCATCCTTATGGACACACTTACACATGATAGGAATGTGACTACTAGAACTTATTCTTTGAAAATAATTCAATAAAAATTTTGCTTTGGCCATAATCTGTCACAATAAGCTATACTTTTAAGCCCTATATTATGGACTTTTCTGGAGTTGATGTTAAATCTGGCTGAGAAATCTGAACATTGTTATGAACATAGCAGAGGACAAAGTTCAGGAGTCTTCTTGAAGCGGAGGTTCAGTATAAACATGATAGAGGAAGATGTCTAGCAATCAGCAATAGTTTATTATTTTGCAAACACATTTCACAAAATGAACTGGCTACATTCCAATTTGAATAAGCAAATTAGTCAACAATTCCACCAGGCTTAGATACCTATTTTATTTGGGCAATTGGCCATTCGCTTGGCATGTAGTAGTAAGCGTTCAACAGCTGGTGCTCTCCCACCCATGCGGCCTTTCTTTTCAGAAGATAATTACTTTAGAGATTAACAAAGAGCTGGGATCTGAGCTGGGTTCATTCAAGACCAAGGATGTACTGAAATCTTAGGAATCACTATTTTAAATAGAAATCCTCTGTGAGGCACATTGTAAGCATTTTCTTCTAAGAGTAAGGAACGTATTTTAAAAGATTTTTTCTTTAGATATTAATTTAAGAACGTATTTAAACTTATTGAGTGTGGCCCTGTGCCCATGACAGAGAATTTTCTTTTGGTGAGGTATTGGCAATTCATAGAATACAAAACAAGATGAAATATCGTTGGCCATATGCATTAATTTTTACTTATGTAGTGTTTTTCATTCTATGAGGCTTTCCGCCTGGAACACTCACCATGCCCCAGGAGACACATGGCGAACTTGTACACATCCTCGTTGTCTCAGCTTAGGGTTCTTCCTCCTGGAAGTATTTCACCACCACCACCACCTACCCAGTAAAAGTTAGATACATAGTATTCTGTACTTGACCATCATAACACTTATCATAAGTGCCTCTTTACTTGTCTTTATCCCCAGCTATGATTAACTTACATTATATAAAACTATCTTGCCAGCAGGCTCACTCTAGAGACTCTCCTTTGTAGCTCTGAAGAAGCCAGCTGCCAGGAGTCCTGCAGCAAAGAAATAAATTTTGTCAATGACCTTGTAACCGAAAGTTCAGTCTCTGAACCCGATGCCAATCCAAATAACAAGAACAGAGTCTTGAGTGGAAGAGGAAAGGTTTACTATGCCAGGCACAGGGAGCAAAGCAAGGGCTCATGCCTCAAAAGTTGCTAGCTCCTCGATGAGGAATGGGTAGGGATTTTTATTTGGGGTTTTGGGTAGGGGACGGGGGAACATGTAGCTTGCGCAGCTCGGTGCTTTCCCACCAGCCTGCGTTTGGCCTTGAGAGGCTGCTTGCAGCAAGGCGGCAGGGGGAGGGTGAGATAGGAGGATGGCAGGTGGGCGTCCTTCCCCGTTGTCTCTTGTCTCGTATTCCTGTTTGAGGCGGGTTTGAGTGCCGGGAGTGAGGAGTTGAGGTCTGGGAAGCCTCCGCTCCTTGATATTCTTGAGACAGCGGCTTTCCTGGCAAACTCAAGGACACATGATTAGCTAAACTTGAGTGTGCCTCCAACTCCAGGCCACCTGGGCTTTTAACAATTTGTAGCTCCCATTTAGTTGTAAAGCTCAAGGAGTCCAAGTTTAAAGAAACATATGAGTGGAGCTAGAGAAGCAGGAAAGGGGGTGGTGGGTTTTAGTTTTAACCCCATATACGCTGGGTTCAATGTGGGGAACTGATATCAGGGCTGATGTTAAGAGCCTGTAACAACCTGAGTGAACTTTGAAGTCCTATCATTGTTCCCATTTTAGAGCTAGGAATTTGGGGTTAGAGATGTTAAGTTTCTTTCCTTAAGGCACACTGTGAGTAATTGGTGAAACTAGAATCTTTGAGTCCCCAGCATGTAGTGCAGTGACTAGCGCATAATAGATATCTGAAAGATGCTTCTCAAATCAGTGTGTGAGGCCCAGGCTGAGACTACCTAGAGAGAGCTTGAGAGCTTCCGAATCCACCCATGCTTTCTGAAGCAAGCCTCTTCATGTGGAGGATTAGAATAGGAAGCCTAACTCTGATTATGCAGCTTGAAGCACTTTACTTAGGTCTGGTGACCAGATCCATCAGTACTTAACCCTTTGAAAACGTGAGAGAGGATAGCCTTAGAATTGTCACCTGTAGGAATTATTTCTGTGTTCTGTCTCCAGTTAAACATTTTGTTGTTAATGCTCATTTCTCTCTAAGAGATGATCCGCTCATCAGGGTGGAAAGACAGTGCACTGTTCTCTGGTTGAGTACCCACACTGCCCTCTTCGTGGTTAGCTTGGCATTGTGGATGGAGACAAGAGTGGTGGAAAGGCGAGTGGGCGGCACACTTTGCAATTAGGCCTCTTGAACTGTAACAGTGATTGTTCAGCCTTCATCATCTTTTAAATTATCTCTTTTCCTTAAGATCTGAGCATGACATTTTTTTAAAGTTATTGGGTGCTGTGAGTAATTTTGTCCTCTGGAAATACCTATTGAGATGCTGCTGGAAATCATTTTATGACAGATTTTTAAAAGGAGTACTTAAAAATGTTTACTTCTTTCCTTCTTTTCCTCCTTCCTCCTTCTTCCTCCCCCCACCGCCTCCCTCCCTCTCCCCCTTCCTTCTCCAAACATTTTATTGAGCACCTACTGAGTGCTAGAGTTAAAAGGTTATAAAGTCTGACAACATCCCACATCTCATAGAGCTTTATATTATAAAGCTTGTGTGAGTGTTTGTGTGCGTGTGCATGTGTGTGTGTGTAGTGGGGTGTTTACAGAAATAAATAGGCAAATCAAGAATAAACGAAAATAGAGGCCAACCCAGTGGCGTAGTGGTTATTTACATGCTCTGCTTCGGTGGCCTGGGGTTCACAGGTTCGGATCCTGGGTGCGGACCTATGCACTGCTTGTCAAGCCATGCTGTGGCAGGTGTCCCACATATAAAATAGAGGAAGATGGGCACGGATTTTAGCTCAGGGCCAGTCTTCCTTAGCAAAAGAGAGGAGGATTGGGAGGCAGATGTTAGCTCAGGGCTAATCTTCCTCAAAAAATAAAAGAGTAAACAAAAATATCCATTTTAAATGTTATGATGAAGAGAAAACAGGGTGCTTTGATAGAGAGGAATTAGTGGGTGAATTCCTTAGATTGGGTGAACAGAACAGGTCTTTCCATAAGGTTTTGATCCGGGACAAGAAAGACCTAGCTATGAAAAGATCTGGTGCAAGAGAATTGCAGGCAGAGAAAATAGTTAATGCAAAGCTTCTGAGGCAAGTGAGCTTGGTGGGTTTGAGGAACAGCAGAGAGGTCACTATGACTGATTGTGGTGGGGGAGGGCAAGGGAGTCAGGGAACAAGATTCTAGATATGGGCAAGGACTAGATCATATAGGACCTTGTAAGCCATAGCAAAGAGTTGTTAATTTATTCTAAATCCAGTGGATAGCAATTAAACGGGTTTAAGCAGAGAAATGACAATGACCTGATTCATTATTATAAAAAAGTTTACTGGGTGATATATATATATATATATATATATATATATATATATTTATTATATTAATCTTTTTTTGTTTGATGTTCTGAAATATTTCATATTTTAAAGATAATTCTTTACTGTGGGCAAAATCAATTGTTAGAGAGCAATAACGGAGGTAGGGGGCTGAGACAGGAGGCCATCACACAATTTCAGGTGATAGATAAAGGTGGCTAGAACCAGGGTAGTAGCACGTGTGAGGGAGAGAAGTAGACAAGTTCAAGCTGTGTTTTGAAGGTTGAGTTGATAAACTTGCTGATGGATTAAACATGGAGCATGAGAGAAAAGAATAGGAATCAAAGATATGTTTTGCTTGAACAATTGGTTTAGAATGTGGTTCCATTTACTGAGATGGGGAAAACTGGGAGAAGCACATGTTTTGGTAGTGTTAGGGTGATCAAAAATTCCCTTGTGCCCATATTAAACATGAGATTTCTATCAGATCTTCAAGTGGACATGTCAAGATTGGATATAATAGGTGGAAGATAGAGATCTGAGATCATCAGCTTATCAATGTTTTTTTTTTTTGGTGAGGAAGACTGGCTCTGAGCTAACACCTGTTGCCAATCTTCCTCTTTTTTCTTGAGGAAGATTGTCCCTGAGCTAACCTCCATGCCAATCTTCCTCTTCTGTATGTGGGATGCTGCCACAGCATGGCTTGATGAGTGGTGTGTAGGTCTGTGCCCGGGATCCAAACTGCGAACCCTGGGCTGTCACAGTGGAGTGTGTGAACTTAACCACTACACCACGGGGCTGGCGCCCTTATCAATGGTTTTTAAGGCCATGGGTGGGATGAAATCACCCAGCTATAGTTCAGATGGAGAAGAGATAGGGACCCAGGAGTGAGCCATAGCACACTCCAATATAGAAGTCAAAGAGAAGAGGAGAAACCAGCAGGGGAGATTGGCCAGTGAGATAGAAGGACAATCAGGAGAATGTGAAGCTGAGAAAACCAAGAGAAGAAAATATCTCAAGTTGGAGGGAATAGTCAACTTTGTCTAAAGCAGCAGTTTTTAAACATTTTTGTGCCATAATGCCTTTTGTAGGATGTTAAGGTCTGTGGAACACTTCTCAGAAAAACATTTTTAAGTGCACAAAAGAAAATACATAGGATTATAAAGGAAACCAGTTATGTTGAAGTAGAGTTGTCAAAATATTAAAAAACAAATTTGATAGTAATATATGTGTTTTTAAACATATTCTATAGCTAGATCTAGTGGTGAGTTAATAACCACAGTAATCGCTAGGTAGTGGTGTGCAGAGATGATAGTTTGAGATATCTGCAACATCTTCAATGTAATATGTAAGATATAATATGAAAATAGAATATGTATAAGATGTAATATGAAAATATCTGTGATTTTGTGACAAAGTCACAGGTATTGCTAAATACCACTGTGGTTTGTTGACTATTTTTAAAACTCAAAAATGCTGTTTCAGTTAGTGATTAGTGAAAATACAAACATATTTTTTTCCATGTAAGTTCACAGACTCTCTGATTTCAAAACCACCTGTCTAAAGTTAAAAGATAAACCTTCAGAAATGGTACTCAGTGGTGTGGATTCTTCTAAATAGTGACTTATTTTGCTATACTTGTTTAATCTTGAGCAAAACCCTTAGGCTTGTCAATGTTCTATCTCTCTGTTAGAAAAATGACATTAAAAGGGCATAGGAGCAATGACAGAGGAGGTGGGTGGAGTGGGGAGGGGAATGCTGAATATTCTTTTCTCTAGTTGCTTATGTTGAAGACCATTAATATTCATAAAGATGTCTAATATTAAAACAGATTTGGAATTGAATTCATTAGGGCAGAAAACGTTTAAATCTACCTCTACTCCCATTATTTGATATTCAGAATACTTTATAGGGAAGAAGGATAGACATTTGTATAAAGGTTCTTCCTTTGTTCTTTCTATTGCCTCCTTTAAAGTTCTAGGATATCTATTATATTCTTCTCCCCCTCTAATTACATACTGATATACAAAATATCGGTACCTTAGGTTCTTTAAAATATGATGCCTAACTTATGAGTGTGCTGTTAATTTTGGAATGTTAAAGATAGATGCTTAAAAAATACTTGTTTGTCAACTGCTGGATAGAAATGATTACTCACTCCCCAGCTCTCCTGTGTACCTCCTCACTAATGTAGTGTTCTAAAAGTCAGAACATTTAAACCTGTATCCAACATATCACCAATTCCATGATGAGCAGTCCTTCATATTCACTTTGCTTGGTTTATGCTATAGTGCAGTGGTTGACAAACTATGGCTTGTGGCCTGTTTCTGTACAGCCAGCAAGCTAAGAACGCTTTTTACATCTTTAAAGGGCTGTAAAAACAAACAAACAAAGAATAATATGCAACTGAGACCTTATGTGGCCTGCAAAACCTAAACTATTCACTATTTGGCCCTTTACAGAAAGAGTTTGCTGATCCCTGCATAGTACCTCACGTGTGCATGTGCACGTGTGCATGTGTGTGCACACATGTACACCTAGGAAACTTTCTCAGACCCCTTCTTTAAATAATAGATTTTGTCCCTTTGACCACTGGGGTGTACAAGTGATCAGACTTGGCCAATCCTAGTATGTCATTGTCCTAACAACTATGATTGGTCTAAGAGGCGAGCATGTGAAACCAGCAGGGGCCGTCAGTGTCCTTCCCATAGAATTGACATGGAGATGTTGGGAAAAGGCTCCGTCTCTTTTTGCTAGAGTTGCTAAGCTGAGATGGGATAAGCCTGGTTATGCTGGTGGACATCATGGAAGAGCATCTGCAATAGGAGAGAATGGAGCCAATGTCTAGAAGGAAGTGGGCCTGCTAGATGGAGAGTAAGAGGGCACAGACCAAGGCATTTGAGCCTTGACACTTGAGGCCAGATCTGTTCTTCTCCCTCTGCATTATCTGAGTCAGCAATTTCCCTTTGTTGTTTAAGCTTATTTGAGTTTCAGTTCTACCACTTGTAAGCAAAATACCTCTCTGTAATTCAAATATGTCACAGCTCTTCCAGAAGTTCAATAAGAAACCCAACTTTTTCCTTCTTGCTTAATTGGAAAGCTGCAATAATAAAGTATACAGCTACTAATTACTGAGCACTCTCAATGTTCTAAGCACAGGGCTGGTTGTTGTACAACATTATGAAGTATGTATTATCAGTGCCACATTACAGAGGAGGGAATAAAACTCAGAGAGTTTAAGTAGTTTGATTAAGAGCTCACAGCTAAGTAAGTGGCAAAGCTGATATACCATCCACATTCTTTGTGACTCCAAAGTTCACATAAATTTTGTTGTGGTTATGGGATTTAAGTGATCTAACAAAATAGGACCTTATCATGCTCTTCCCTTTGAACACAGCATGACAAGTTAGTATCTATTTCCTCCTTGATATCTTAGAGTTTAAATGGAATGACATTATTTTCTCATTGCATATAAATATAAACATTGTAAATACATGTTAACAACTTGACCATTATTGCTTGGTGGACTCAAAACATCATAAGGATGTACAAAATGTACTATGCCCCATTATTTGTCTGAGAAATACATGCATTTGAAAATGTAGGGGTGATTTCTAAGCAGCTGTCTTTGGTCAGATTCCCTAGAGCCTGGGAAAGGATTAAATGCTGATACTTTTGGGGAGGTACAAACCCAGGAAGTGAGAGTGAGGACAAAGGAGGTAGTGCAGGGAGGAAGTGAAGCAATGCAAGGTGATGTGCGACAGTGTTTCACAATGAGTCACAAAGAGACAAAGCAGATCACTTGGCAGATGTGTCCACTTAGTCAGGATGTCTATGGATGTCTGTGCACTGGCTATGTGGATAAATTGTGCCTCCAAGTATTCATGGGAGGGAGGATGGCGAGAGAATTTATGTGCCAGGCCTCCTCCCATCTCCTGTTTCCCATTGGTTCGAGTTTGCCCCAAAGGGAGGGAACTGCCGCACGCTTCTAGGTTGTATCATCCTGATCTTTTGGTATCTAAGAGGATGCTCCATTGCATGCACTGTGGAGTGGTATTCCATCCTAATTCAGTAAAGGAGGAGTCAGATAGACTAGGCAAGTGGCTGGTCACTTGGCTGCATGGCAGAGGCCAAGGCAATGCATTCAGCATTCCTGAGTCAAGTAACTGATCGATCCCAGATGGCAGAACCACACACGCATGAAGGAAGTTGATGGGCCACGGAAGTGGCTGAGGCATAGCAAGCATCCATGGACCCAGGTGGCAATGGTATGGGGAGATTCTGAGTATGCACAAAAATGTGATGTCATATAGCCATTGAATAACTAAATCATACATTTTCAAGTTATGTCAAAAGATCATGAGCTACTTAAAGAGATGAGTGCTAGCTCACTTTGAATATGCAATAAGATAAGCAACTCAGATTCGATTTTGACCAGATATTAAAGACTTTTTCTTCGGTTCCAACAGAAATGATTTATCTAAGTCTGAACATTTACTAAAGCTTAATTTAGGTTGATGCACTAGACTGGTATTTTTTCATTTTTAATGTGGTGAACCATTATTATGAATTAGATCTTTCATCATGGAAACAGCAGATTCCAATTCTTGAAGACAGCCAATGAATGGTTATTTAAGTAGTGGTTCATCTATCAGTGTAGATTGGATTCAGGGAATATTTATATATATTCATTTCTCCACTGCTAACATGGTTGAAAATTACAGAACTTTCTATTTTCCATCTCTGGCTCCTCACGAGGACACCCATAAGACATTCACAGTGTCACATTGGCTTGACTCTTTGTATCTGTAAAGTTGAAAAAGTCATCGACTGTTTCAAATAAAAGTATATTCTCCCTCATAGTCTCGGAGGTGAAATCTGAAAAGTGAAACATTTACAAAGGCACAATTTGATCTTTCACATGAAGGAGTCTAAAGTTGATAATACAGTCAGGAATGCACTCCTATTGTTTTTATTTTCCCCTTCCTGAGCATTCTTCCAGCTCAGCTGTTGTGGGCATCCCAGATGCTCCCTGAGCAGGGATTTTAAATGGCTCCACAACAGATTGTTCTCAGACTGAATTGTGAGTAACAAATCTTGGGAATTTTAGTTCATAGCAAATAAGTTGTACTCCTTTAGGGTCAAGGAAAAAAAATCACCATATTCACTTTTTAGAATATTTTCATTTCTCCTATAAATCAAGTTGGACCAAAATGGTTTAGGAATATTTTCTGAGAAAATATGTTTTTGTGGACTTTTGGTCTATAGTCTTAATGGTCCCTGTGCAGTCTGACATTTATAGCAGTATTTTGCCCACTGAAAAAGCAGCCAGTGTTTAGTGCCTTGATGACTGAAAACTCACAGCCATTTGTCTGTCCTTAAAGACTGTTAGGGTGGGGCAAGGTGGGAAGAGAGCAATGAGACATAGTATGTGTCCCTATCTTAAAATCAACCCATGCCTCCCTTCAAAAATCTCTTTTAGATTTTTTAAAAGATTGAGCTCTAAAGTAATGCTAACAGTCTTCTTCACAAAGCAGCATCAGTGCCTCCTCCCACCGTAAACCCTGACTTAGTGAACCCAAAGGCTGGGAATTGCTTTGGCCTAGACTTATAAGATAAAGAGGCCAATGGCCACGAAACCAATTGACATCAGGGATTTAGTTAATAAAACAACTTCCGGGGAATTGTCCCGGGTCAGATCCATTAAGGCTGATTGTTCACGTGATTTTTCGCCTCTCCCTCTCCATGTGACATATAGTCACCGTTGCAATGAGGACTTCAGGGCACTATACAGCCTTCAGTTGGTAGAGGGTAACTCAGATTTACTAAGGTAAAAAAGGAGGAAAACAAGTTTTAAAAGTTTGAACTGCAAATGGTGAAATAAAGTGGATTTTCAGATAAATATTTGTTTTATGCAGACACTCCCAGAGTGTTTTAGTTAATCAAGGGCTTGTTGTTAGTATTAATAACCATATGCTTTGTGATATTCTACTTGTGATAATTTTCCACTATGACAGATGAGGTCAACCTTCTGATTGGCAAAACATTACCAATATTCCTTCTTAGCAGAGTGTTGATCTTCAGCCTCCTAAAAGCTCGATTCAAAACACATCACCCTGCTTTTAAGCCTGAAATTATGGCCAGAACTGCCATTAGTGTAGGAATGATGATGTTGTTACTTACTTTCTAAAGGGAAAAATATATGGAAAATGGGAGAAGGCAAAAGACATTGCTTATTTTTATTTATTTTTTGGAGCACAAAATAAAGGAAGAATGAATTATCAGATAGTTCTTGCCTCTGCTGTGGCAATTTTGCCCCACCATTTGATATTAACATTCATGAAGAGATATCTATAATTCTCTGGAGCCCAGGAGCAATATCCCTTTCCATTCAGGTAATCCATCACTATGAAGGGTGGGCAGATAATAGGAACGTATGTTTCATTTATCGTTCCCTGCCAGGAAATGACAGTCATATTAAAACTCTTTAATATCTTGCTTGACGTGTACGAGTGGATTGATTATTTGCCCAGGTTCCCATTCTGCCCAGGGTGTGGTCAGCATCCATCCTTTCTGAGATGGAGAGCACAAGAATGGGAGTGTCCATTTGAACTGTCTCGGGTTGGAGCCAAAACAAATCTGTCTAGATTTGTAGTTATCAAGTGGTATATGTGCATGAGGTGGAAGGGTGAGTATATAGGGGCCTAGGTTGTATATTAGTATCTCTGACATGGGAAATGCTGTATATTTTGCAAAATCATCACCACCACCAAAGTTGGAAAATACTAGTCAAGTTTGAGTAGATATTGTTACTGGAAAAAATAGTTTTCTCCACTGAAGTCCTGGTAGAAACAAAACCTTGGACATTCAGGACTATCCCTCTTCTCTCCCCAGAACTACTGATATGCTATATTGCAGGCTAGAGAGATTGTGTTTTCATTCAGTGACATGCCCTGAGTCTAGTGTTTCATACATTGTAAGGAGTTTGAAAGTTATACCCTGAATAATTCAAGTTAGAAATGTAATTACAGGGTCTCTGAATTATTGAAGAACTTGTCACATGATGAAACTTGAGAAAGCGATCTCTTACCACTTCTTTTTATTTGCCTCTTTTCTCTTTCCCACTCATTTTTGGATAATCTCTGGCTACAGCGTCATCACACTGTTGGAATCTAGCTTTAACCATATGCTTGTAGAAGAAATCCTTGGCAGGTAAAGAAGTGGAGGCTCAGAGAGGTGAAGTGACCTTTCCAAGGTGACTCAGTTAGGAAGTGTCCAAACTGGGATTCAGCCTGAGTTCTGTTGACCTAGGCACCATGATTTTTCTGCTTCTCTACACTGCTGCCAGAGGATGTTTATATGATTTATACTAAAAAAGTCATCATCTGTGAATTAATTAAAGTGTCTAATAAACATGTATTGAAAAGCTCTTTGTCTTATGCTAAGCACTGAGGATAAGAAGAATAAGACATGGTTTTCCTGAGGTTTGGAAAACTACCTTCTAGCTAGGGCATCATCACCAATAACTAAAACACACAGTAATATCATAAAGAGCTCTAGGACCACTGAGGATTGAGCCTCTATCTCTGCCTGTGGAGGCTTCATAGAGCTGGTGACATTTAAATTTGGCCTTGAGAAATAAGTAGGAATTGGGGCTGGCCCCGTGGCCGAGTGGTTAAGTTCGCGAGCTCCGCTGCAGGCGGCCCAGTGTTTCGTTGGTTCGAATCCTGGGTGCAGACATGGCACTGCTCATCAAACCACGCTGAGCTGAGGCAGCGTCCCACATGCCACAACTAGAACCCACAACGAAGAATATACAACTATGTACTGGGGGGCTTTGGGGAGAAAAAAGAAAAATAAAATCTTTAAAAAAAAAAATAAGTAGGAATTTGTGGTGAAATGAGTCTTTGCATTTAACTATCTGGTGTGACCCTGGGCAGCCAATTAAATTTTCTAATTCTTAGTTCTCTCTGTCTCCAGATTGTTATGAAGATGAAATGGGATTTGGAAGCACTTTGAAAACTTTCAGACGCTATTCCAAGAAGTAGTTTTAAAAAGTATGGCTTCTTAGGAGAGGAGGTGAGGCCTGATCCATTAGAAGAATAGGGTGCACAAACTATTTCTAGAAAAATGCCAGACTTTGATGTTATTATTTGGAAAATTCATAGTCTCCAGTGCAGCTGATATGGGTAATTGCCAGTTTTCTATTACATATAGATAGGCCTCTAAGCCACACTCAGATAATTTCTAGGGAAATTGCCTAGCAATCAGGGATGGACATCTATACTAGCACTGAGTGGTTAAGGGCACGCCTTATGAATAATTTCAGGCATCAGCTATAGGGAAAGGGCTTTGCTTTGGGCCTAACTCATAGAATGTACATTTTTCAGGGTAAACTCGGATCTGCCATTTCCACCTTCTCTTTATCACCCAGGATAATTAATAGGTAGTAATAAAGGAGCAGAAAAGTCTCCCTGGGCCACATGAGTCAAGGAGGTCATGGCTGAGAGAATGTTTTAATAATGGAAAAAAGCAAAGATGGTGGGAGCTGAAGTGGGCTATTTTGTAATCTCCATATAACAGAACACAATAATTTAAAAGCTAACCTTTCGTAAATTATGGTCAGTGTCTAAACTTATCCTTATATTTGATAAATCAAATGATAAAGGAACATACTGTATCAGGTTATCTATATGTGTGTGTGTGTGTGTGTGTGTGTGTGTGTGTAGTTCACTTAGTTATGTATAGTATAGAAACATGTGCCTTTCTTCCAGGGGACTTCTTTTTGTGTGTAAGCCTTGCATAATGTTAGCTTATTTATGATGAAGGGCGAGCCCTGTATCAGTTAGCTATCGCTGCATAATAAACCACTCCAAAACTGAGTGGCTTAAAACAACAGGTATTTATTACTGTTCATGAGTCTACAGGTTGGCTGAATAATTTTTCTGAACTAAGACGGGCTCTGTGGGACTTACACTTCTGTGGTCAGCTGTGTGCCAGCTACGAAAAAGTTGAGGTTATTTTGATGTCTACAAGGGAGAGAGGAGATATATTATTCTAGAGTTGTATTTTTTCCATTTTGGGGAGGAGCCAATTTCACTTTATAAATCAGATGTTATAATGAATGTGGTTGAATTTCTTATGAAGAGGAGATACAAAAGCAGGCATTTTCCCTGTTTACATACCCCATCAGTGGACTAGATTACAGCCCGTGTGGACTATTTTGAGAAGCTTCATCCTGACAAATGCCCTCATGAGATTGCCATACCGATCTACTTTTGGGTTAAGCATTGCTTTTGTTGTGGTTATTGCTTGGTCTCCTGTAAAAGGCAGTGCCTTTGAGAGAGCTTCAAAACGTCAGTGATTCTCAATCTTCAACGCTTTAGGGTATATGCATTCTGGGAAACCTAGTGGGGAAAGGAGGACACTGAAAGGTTAAGGGGCCACAGGGAAGGAAGGTAAAGATGAAATTCAATATGATCTCACAGTTTTGCCCTAAGACAGACCCTTAATAGGCCCAATCTACTCTTGCCGGCCTTGGACTAGTCCTGTTATAGAATTAAAGTTAAGAGGGTGGTTAGAATGTTTAATGAGACAAATTTATGGATGTGGTGGAGAAAACATCATAGGTAGAAGGATCCTGGAGAAAGCAGAGGCTAGTTAATGCCACAACTAGCGCACTATGCTCTGGGAACATTTGCAATTCTATTTTCTCTTCCTTTGAAAGGGAATTGTATGTTTAATGGGATAAGCTTGAGTAGTATACAGAAAAAGGAAATGGCTGCTTCTTATAATCTCCTACTGAACCCCTCTGATTGTAATTTACTTTCATAATTACATTAAATCAGGTTGTAATCCCTCAAAAACTCGGCATCCTTTACCTACTAATAGTGGAATCAGTCTAAATGCCATTTATAGTTAGTCTAGAGCGGAAAACAATATTTAAAACCAATTGCAGCCTTAATTCATGAAAAAACCCCATCACTCTATCTTATTTATAATAAACTCATTCGAGTAGATCCAGGCACAATATAAACAAGTGATGGAAAATCCCTGGGAGGTTTTGGCTCATACATTCTGAGCAGACATGCTCTGGAAAACACAGACATTCTCAGAAAACTGCAGTCTGCTGAAAATGCCAGGAGATTTTAGGAGACTAGACTCTTCATTAGGACTTGGCATCTTTCATTGTTTTTGCATAGGGAATGGGTCAACACATTTTATCTGATCGTCTGTATGTCCAACTCTTTTTTTCTGATCCTGTTTCAAATCGATAAGATCTGAGGGCATAAGAGAGGATATGAGCATGGGACCAAGGAATGCAGATGCTGCAAAGTGATCCAAATCATGACCCACAAGAGCTAACTCTTGGTGAGTTGAGAAGGGAGGCTAGGCAGTTTCCATGGACGTCAGGCAGTATGTGAATGAGAGCTCAATGTGATAGAGTGGAGTAGTGGAAAGTGCAGAGGCTTTGATGCTAGATGGACATGTCTGAATTTGGCTCTACTATTACAAGCTGTGTGACCTTAGGCAAACTACTTAACCATTATGAGCTTCGGTTCCCTTATCAGTAAAATGGAGAAAGACACATCTATCTACAAAGGTTGCCAGGATGTTTAGCTTAGATAATATTACTAAGCTCCTGGGACACAGTATTTCTCCCTCCTTTCTTCCCTCCCTCCCTCCCTTCCTTCCTTCCTTCCTTCCTGCCTTTCTGCCTCTATTTTTTCCATTCAACAAATATTTATAGAACACTGTACCAGATGCCGTCAGTGCTCTGTCCATATTCTCTTGGATCCCTTTACAATTTTTGTGCACATGACTCCTGGTGTGTTTTCACTCCCAGAAGCCAGCATCTGTGTCTATTTATCTAAGGGTTGCCCTTAAGCTGCCAGAGCCTACTTTGCCTGCAGAACCAAAAGGGCCTGGGAATGTACATCCCCTTATGGGCATCCCCTGACCAATAATTGACTGGTGGGAAGAAATAATTGCTCTAGTCATCATGCCCACTAAGAGGGACAACTTTGAGGCGTGACCTAGACTATCTCTAGAGCTCCCTTGTGGGATTGAGCCAAAGTTACCCTCCCTGGGAGTTAATGTCACATCTTTGCTTGGTCTCCTTCCCTTCCTACTCTCATTTCCCTAGTCCCCTACTAATTTCCTGAGAATACTTCCCAATAACTCATTTTCACATAAATCGTTATTTCAGGGTTTACTTTTGGGAAACAGCCCAAGTCATGCACCTTCCATTAACTCCATACTGGGTGCTAGGAATGAAGCCATGAAAAAGTCAGACATAGTCTTACTCTCAGGGAGTACTCTCATGTACTCCACAATAAAGAGTGAATTTTAGATATTCTGTACAATTCTGCACTTTCTCTGTAGGGGAAAGAATATAGGTTTCAGCGTTCAAACTTCTGAATCTGTGTCCTGACTTGTTCATGTATAGCTGTAAAACCTTGGGTAGCTGCATTTGACTCACTGAGTTACCTTTTCCATTTACAATGAACATACTAATGCCTGCCCTGCCAAACTCACAGGGTTGCTGTAGGGCTGACTAAAGCAGAATATATAAAAGCCTCTATGGCACGTAATCCAAAACTTAGTCATTACCTGGAGATATTATGTGAACAATCAACAAGCAAAGCCTTTGAAAAATGAAAGTATATCGTGTCATTTTGTAGAACATGTTACATATTTTATAAGGCACTGCTTTAAAAATTAACTTCAATGTTTTTATCCTTGCTGAATTAAACAAGCGTGATTTGATAGGGTCAGTACAACGTAATAAGCTTGGTGTGGTTAAAATGAAGATCAAGCTGACACATAAAACAGGCAATGCTACAGGTGACAGCAAAATCTAAACACACCTCTTGGAGTTCTGCTAAGTGTAAAGTGTTGACAGAGAACAGAGTAATGAGGCAAGTCCTCTGAAGAAGGCTTGCCCCTGACATGACCCTCCCCCTTCTACACAGTGCCAGGGCACTAATAGCTGCCTCATGTAACTCCATCTTCTGCTGAACTGTTGCCAATCCTCTTGTTTCCTCTGATCCTGTAGAAAGATTTCCTTTGATGTACTCCATCTTGGTATTAGAGAACCTGGCTTAATACTTTTGTAGGAATCCCTGTGCCTGCACGATATTGCTTCTGGAAGCTGAAGCCTTGAGATGCCTGGTTCAGGTTTTCCAATTAATTACGTCCACAGACGATTTTGATGGTAAAATACAAAGTGGTTTAAGCTAAAAGAGAACATTCCCTGGAGGGATACAAGAGTGTGTCTAAGATCCTAGGGGCAAGACATGAATTCATGCCTCACTAGGGACTGGAAACAGGACCTGGAAAGTCAACCTAAGTTAAGACAGACCTCCCCACCCCCCCCCCCCCCTCGCCCCCCGCCGTCTATATTCATTTCTCTCTTTGGGACAACATAGTGTTTATATCTGCTAATCTATGTTACTGGCTTCATATTTCTCTTACTCTTCGGGTTAGTTCTTCTGCTATATTTATATACGGCACATCATAGCTGCCTTAAATGGTGGCCTCACTCAAGTTTACGTCAGCTTACAAAATGACTGCCTAGAGTTAGAACTTTCTATGTCCCCATACCAAACAGTGAAGAACAGTTTTTTTTCTGCCAATCTAGACTCTGAATTGGTTTCCCCGAGCCAAGTGTCCACTTTTGGTCCAGTCAGCTGGGATCAGTGGGTGGTGAGAGCATAGCACTAACATGGCTTCAGAGTCTCACTCTCAGGGGAAGAAGGATTGTTACAGAAGTGGAGCTCGGGGTGGGCACACATTCTAAAACATATTTACTACAGTGATTCAGATGTATTTCTGGGGTTGCTTGCTACGTCTCTATCGCCCATGTCTATTTAGCTCTCAGGAAAAAGAATCATCACAAACCAAGCAGCCAAAGACAAGTCTGACAGAACCATCTGGACTCTACGAAATTTGACATCATTCTGGCTTGTCTTAAACCCATCCTTCTTTTGAAACCTACAGTCTTTTGACAGTTTGTTCAAGCAAGAAGTACTATATTTATATAGAAAAGGGTACTATTTAGGCCTTTTACTAATATAGAATCTGTGATTATTCTGGTATATTTTTCAAAGGGATTAAAAAAATTTATTCCATTGGCTTCTTGGAAAGGGTTATTTTCCCATGAATTCTTGTGGCACCCCATTTCAGTGAAGAGTAAACAAGCCCACATCGCTGTCAAGTATTTCATCAGCACTGAAATTGGACTTCATTAAAGCTAAAATGGGACTTTAATTTTCACAGTCTGATTCATGTTTTATGGCCAAAGTGAAAAAAGATAAAAAGGAGAAAAGAGAGAGAGAGAGGGAATCTGCTTTTGTGGCTCCAACAGATGTTTCTAGTTTTTATTTCCTCCTAAAGCCCTCTGGAGGGAAACCCTATTTCTTTCAAGTAAGTGGCACTTGCTAGAAGCCACAGGAAGTTATTGTTCAGTACCAGAATGCTTCCTCTTCAAAAGATGAATCCAATCTGAGAAGACACCCAAGTTCTTTTGTCCTCACAGAAGGAAATCTGTAGCCCTCAATCCAGCAGAATTGGTCATTACGAAGAGCTTGGAAGCTTTCAGGTGGGCTGAGATATGACTGGACTGTGGGAAAGACCACTGAATCAGACACCCACACAGCTCAGTTTTGGAGTGGAGAGACATCCTTACTCCAACATATACCAAGGCTTTAATGTACGATATCTCCCACCTCAAGCAAAGCTCAAACATGGTAGAAGTGCTTCTTTGTGGCTTCAAAAGGAGGGTTAAACTCTGATTATTTTGTCCTAAGCATGGGGACTCTTGCTCTTATTCTCATAGGGGCAGACCTGTGGAGACCAGAGATGAACACAACATTTTGTGAAACAAGAGTCAGAACCGGGCTTTTCTTGCTATAGCTTGCATGGAAGTTGTCATGCTTGTCAGCCAGCTGCTTGAGTAGTGGGCTGGATCTTTTCCATTAGCCATTCCAGGTCTACTTTCTGTTCTTTTTCCAACCTGCTCTGTCCCAGCAGGGTGACGTTTATGGATTGCCTCTATGGGCTCCCTTGCTCTTTGGCTTCTAGTTGGTTTTGGCCAATGTAAGGCCCTAGTAAGAGATAGGAGGGCAAGGAGACAATGAGATCAGGGATTTTATTCCTTCATCTCCCTCCCTGCCCAGTCATTGTGGGTTGGCTTCCTCTGCTGAAGGCTCCAACTCCTGTCAGATGGCCTGTGCCCTTGCCTTTCCAGGTTTAAGAGTGGTAATGGCTCCCTGCTGTGCTACCCGAAGTGTACTGGATTATCCATTGTTAGATTCCCTTAAATAACCCTTTGTTAAACTCGTCCATTTGAGTGTGCCTTTCTATTTCCCCCCAGGATCCTGACTCACGCAGGTAGGGATAGTCCTCACATTCTCCTATGGGTTCCTCTGCCTAGATCTGTTTCCAGTCCTCTAACCTGCTTCATGGTTAGATCGAAAAAAAAAAAAGTCAACCAACTTTCAGGGAAACTCTGAAGGATGCTCTGCAAAAAATATCCTCTGCTCCTCACTTTTCTTGTGATTTCTTTATTAGGAGATGAAATCCTTCATTCTATTTAGAGATAAGATTTTAATTTAAAAGATGCCTGGAAGAGGTATCACATTCAGTAGTTTAAGAATAATTGAGAGGATTAGAGCTAGGTTATAGACATTGAGAAGACAAAGAGTGTCTCTGATCTCAAGAAGTTTATAGTATAGGCCAATAACTGACACTAAATTCTTTCTTAATAGTGTGTTTGGCTAGAGAAATAGGAAGGCTCTGGGCTTTTGATGACAGAGACAAGCTTAGAGAGAGTGGAAAGTGGGGACAGCTTACAGTTCCAAAGACAGATAAGCTAATTATCTCTCACTCTTTTTCTCCCTCCTTTCTTCTGGAATTTTTAGATTCTTTTTAGAACTTCAAGGAACCTTGATAATTTATTCTATATTCCTCCTTAACAGATTGGAAAACTGAGGGCTTCAGAGATTAAGTGGCTTACCTAAGTCATACAACTGGACCCTTGGCCCCTAGCTTTTTCAAAAGGGCTTCATGAAATTTCACAGCACAACTATTGAGAGATTGAGCTGTGCCTGGGGTTGGAGTTGCCTGTAAAGGAAGGATCAAGAATTTCTGATGATGAAGAAGGAACTGGGCTAGAAAGGCATATATGGGTACTTCTCTGGCTGAGTCAGTGTAAAGAGAGGCTTTTATGTGAATCTTATTTATGAGAAATGATAAGGAGGAGGGAAACAAAGCATTCATGTTTAGTGTCTTGAACAGAATGTACTGTGTCTTTTTGGAATTGGAAAAATTTTAACATAGGGCTATAAGAATTTAGTTGGTACAGTTTCCCCAGAGCAGTCTTACTGACATGTAAGTGACAGAACTGATATTTCAGATCCTTGCCACGTAGCCCAGCTATGTAGATGTATACAAATTGAATTTTGGTATCTGGCTCTCTTTGGCCACGTTGGTATGGGCTTCATCAATGAAATATCTTTATAGCTGGCCTTCATCTTCAATTAACCCTTTACTTGTCTATCTAACTTCAGCATTCATATTATTGGGGAAGGCTTTGGAAAGACAAGTGAGACGCTGGCAGCCTTGAGATGGAACTCCCAGTGAAAACAAAAAGCATGCAAAAGGAACATTCCTAGAGTGATGCAACCCCACAGTGGGTGGACAGAAGGCTGGGAGACAGGCCAGATGAGATAGTGTCTTGGATTAAGGCCACAATGATAAGGGAAGAATGAGGCGTGACTTCCAGGTGGTGTGTTTATTGCTTTTAATTTTGGTTAAGAGATGTCTGTCCAAGAGAGGTGAATTTTATGAGAAGAAACCCCATATCATGTGTTTTAGATAGCATTTTGCAGCGTTGAGATCACAACAATCCAATTGATGGATTTATACCACACGTGTGTGTAGATACACACACATAAATATGTCATTACTGTAGAGTTTTGCCAGACAATTACAAGATACATAGTTTATATGAAATTGTTTAGGTTATAGAACTTATAGGAGCATGACAATTGGTGTCTAAGCTTCTTCCCACTCTTTGGAAGGCTGTTCTGCTGGTGACACAGCAGTAAAACCTCACTCTATATAAGCCAGCACCCCCAGGCGATGCATTGGGATGGGGTGACCATGGAGAGTGACTTGGAGAAGGATCAGGCACCTGGGCATCGATTTGATTGGGACATTTTTAGACGGCACCCACCCTGCAACTTATCAAGGATTTGTGATCCTGTGTAATGAATCATGTACCTACTAGCAAGCAGGACTTCTGGGATTTCCATGATTTATATAGAAAAGCACTAATACTTCCAGGCTGTGACCTACCCCAGCACTTAGCCCACTCCCACAAGGACCCCAGATTGGGAGACAGACCTACATATCCTCCTCCCACCCTGATCTCCCAGCCTTGAGAGATTCTGCCCAAAGACCCAGAACACAACCATTTTGTGCATTCATCACCAGGTGCTGTGACATCCTTAGAAATGCATGATTTTCAACTTTTAAGGCTGTCTTCTTAAATGGGCTCTTAATCTCCATAGTCCTTGAATTATGGCAAGGTTTCAAAGGAAAAAATCCCCAAACCAATGGCTTGAGCACTTCGATGTTTTGGAAGGAGTGCTTAGTTGCAGCCATTAGTTCCCTAGCAGAGAACTGGCTGGCGGCCATCACACCTAGCCCCACATTCACAGCAAATGTAGGTTGTCAGGGGAGGAGACTCAGGAAACACTGTTCTATGTAGGGCCTGGGATTGTTCTATGTGCTGTAAAGCCTGATAGAACCTGTGAAATGGACGATGAGTGGGTCTGAGATTCTCGTCTTAAAAAAGTCTTGAGAAACAGATGCTAATTGAGGCATTTATTTCTGAGTAATTTCACAGTCATTGCCATAATTTTCTCCTCTGCCATTACCATTTCATGGCTGTTCTAAGTTCCCACCTTTGGTCAAGTGATTCAATGGTTCCCTTCTACTTGCTGAAAACAAAAATACAATTCTAGAAGCAGTGCCCCTTTCCCCTGATTGACTGGAGGCATCCTTTTCATTGGGTTGGATTTTCTAAATTTTCTTTGTTCCCATTTGTCACCCCATCTCTGTTGACTCTGTTTTCTAAATTAATCTCTCTGCCCGTGTGAATTAGTCTTTCGTTGCTAATTCCTCTCCCTACATGACCTCATCTGTTTGAATTTTCTAGCATCAGTCATTGCTTAGGTAACAGAAGAAATGGAAATGGCTTCTTATATCTATTTCTTTCCCTTCTCCTGCAAGATTATTCTACCAAGGGGGCCTTTTGAGAAGGGACTTTGGCCTATTCAAAGATACACAGTGTTCACAGACATGTACAAAGTCTATCCCTGATATTTAATCTTTGAAATTATTCTTTGCATTCAACACTAGCCAGTGATCTGGAGATTTCTCAGGCCACCTAAAATGAGGACAGCTCATCCTTGGAATCTAGTCTTTCCAAATGCTCAAAGTTGATATTCCTGTTCAGTTGATTCAGTTTCTTCCATTGAAGTCCCAGCAGGAGCTGAAGTTGCCTTCCCAAGCCTTCTTATGACTCACTGCAACCTTGAGGAAGTCACTACTATAACATTCCCAAAGGCTGGAGCCCTGGAATCTGTAAAGTCACACTGCAGCCATCTACCTGACCTCTAACCTTCCATGTTATCTGATCTATTTTCTTTGGAAAAGTCACACTGTGTTGTGGAGCCTAACTGTTGTTCTCAGCTTCTACAAAGGAAGAGGAGGCCTGGCTTATGGTTTTCACCTTGCTGCTGAGCAGCTGGGTGAGCTTGAGCAAGTGGCTTCTTTCTGTCCCTCTGTTTCCTCATCTGTAAGATGAAGTGGTTGGATGAGTGATAAAATTATATACAGCTTGGAACCATTCTTCTTCCTAAGTTTCTGTGTGGAATTTATTTTCCTCAGTTATAAAATAGATGGTATTTCTAAACTTTTATCCTCACTTTATTATTGTCCATTCATTTTCATATTGTCTTAATTTTCTTACTTTGTTTGATATGATATCTTCCCATTTAAACTTTTAAAAATATTTTAATTTTCATTTAGTACTTATAAATATATTACTTTCTGAATATAATAGCATTCAAATTATTTTTAGTATTGGTAAGATTTTATCCAATTTCCTTCCTTGAGTTGTATTATGGTAGTAAATTTTTATTGCAGTGTAACATACATGTATAAAAGTACACAAATAATAAGCATAGAGCTCAATGAATTGTCACCAAGTGAACCCTATGTAATCAGAACCCAGATCAAGAAACAAGCTTCTCAGAAGCTTCCTTTATTCCTCATTCAATTCATTCACCTCCCCCTCTACAAGGGTAACCACTCTGCAGACTTCTAACACTATATATTCATTTTACCTGTATTTAAACTTTAAATAAATGGAATCATACTATATGTACTGTTTGGGATCTGGCTTCTTTCACTCAAGTTTTGAGATCACGTATGTTATGTGAGGAACTGTAATTTGTTTATTCTCGTTGCTGTATAGCAATTTAACTTTTTGCATGATTTTCTTAAACTAGCACAGGAATTTCAGCCCTGTGTTATACCATATAAATGCTGATGATGTGTCTCTATCGGGAAAGAGTATATATGCTAGAAATTATAAGATTGGAATGGTATAAGATTTTCTAATTTTTTTCCACCTGTGGCCATGGCAACCATTGGAAATACTAGAGAGCTTGTTGCTTAAAAGGGGCTACCAGACTGTTTTCTGGATAATTCAGAGGATCCCAGAGTCTCCTCATAAATTAAGGAAAAGTAGATTCCAACAAACTTTACTCCATTTCACTAGACAAAGTACCTACAACATATAAGCTCCACTGCATATTATGTTGTCAATGACGTTTTGAAAATAGACAGATGTGGAAGTACATAATCCACAGACAGTGATCAACAGATCAAATAGCTCCTGGGGCTTCAGGATGGGGATAAGACCACAATGAAATGGAAGTAACAATATAGTAGTTGGTTTCTCCGGAAGCAAAAGTCCAATAAAGCAAAGAGCAAGCTCAGGCTCAATGCATGTGCTCAGGGCATTCTGAATACAAGTTTGAAATCATCTCCCATTAGCCATGCCTTTGAAAAGATAGTGGGTTGATACTTCTAGGAAAGAGATTTCAGCACAGTCAAATACTTCCTATTTGTCAAGATTATGTATTCTAGTGAGAGATTAGATGCCATTCTGAGATGGGCATTAAAAATACTCACTTAGGGGGCTGGCCTGGTGGTGTAGTGGCCACGTGCTCCCTTTCGGTGGCCCAGGGTTTGCAGCGTTTCGGATCCCGGGCGCAGACCTTGCACTGCTTGTCAAGCCACACTGTGGTGGCAGCCCACATAAAGTAGAGGAAGATTGGCACAGATGTTAGCTCAGGGCCAATCTTCTTCAGCAAAAAGAGGAGGATTGGTGGCGGATGTTAGCTCAGGGATCAGTCTTCCTCACACACACACACCAAATACTCATTTCGGGAATTATTCATGTGAAAAATCTGAAGGTCCCAAGTAGGAGTATAATCTCCAGCTATTTCTCCTATACCTGTTGACAAAGAGCTGCCCTAGATTTTTTTAGTGCTTTTTCACCTTTCTGCTAAGGGATAATTAGTTGCTACTTTCTTCCTTTAGCATTTTCAGCAATCTCCAAAGTGAATCAAAAAGGCAGATGCACTCCCTTTAGATAAAAGAGCTTGGATATTTTCTTCTTTCTTGATTATGGACAAAGCATTTTCCTTTTACTCAGCTTCTTCTAACCATCAGGATTTAGGACGGAGGCAGCATATTTATCTGACGTGGAATAAGTGGATAACGCAGAATCCTTTTAAAATGTCATATGCTTAAAAGAAATGTCAGCAGTTCCATGTCCTTCAGGGTTCATCTGTCTAGCACTTGAGGCAGACATTTAATGAATCTGTTGAGGCTAATGCGAATTGGGGCTGTCTGTGCCATCAATAAGTGAATGCTGCGGGATTAGAAGGGGTTTCGACAAGCTGATCCTATTTTTTTTTTTAAAGTGGACACTGGAAACATGACTGTGGCTTTCGTATTCTACAGTGGGACACTACCTGGGAGCTGTGAAGATGGATATGGGGAGAATGATTGATTTATTTGATAAGAACAGAAGTGGGACAGAGGAGGAGATACTGAGATTTTGAAAGTGTTTGGTTCAGTTTAAGGACTAGGTTGCACTCAAATCCTGTGTTTGTGATTATTAGAAGTAGTCATCTATTCTCCATCTTTTTCCTATTTCCTTTAACATTCATTTATTTTTTCATTTCATTTACAATTTTTGAGATTTATTTTTAGGTGATAGGCAGTATTTTCTACTACTATCCTTACTATTCTTACTATTAGTAACTAACAAATCTGTATTGAATGCTTAGTATATGTCAGGCACTGTTTTAAGTGCTTTACATATATTATTCTATACAATCCTTATGATAACCTAATGAAATAGATATTATTATATCCAATTTATAGATGAAGAAACCAAGGCTTGGAGATGTTAAGTAACATGCCCATTGTCACTCAGCTAGTAAGTATTAGAGACAGATTTGAACCCAGGCAAGCTTACAACAGAACTAATAGTATTAACTACTAAACTATCTTATTTCATGAGTGTGACTTTTGAGGATTATTTTCAAGTGAATGCATATATAAACTAGTTTTAATTTGTATTTTCAATTTTCAGCCTCAAATTCACCCTCAAATACACGTTTATGGAGTCTACTTATTTATTCATTGCCTTATGTGTCACTGAAAAACCATATTCCAGTTACCCTCCCCCTAAACCAAGGATTTGAGAAGTATCATTGTGTGTAAAGTACTTTATTAGTCCACAGTGATATTAAAAAAATAAATAGATCTGTCCTCTGTTGAGTAAGGAATTATGACACGTACAACAAACAACATTGAAGTCAATGTGGTAAATTCAACAAGATGTACAGATTAAAAAGTCATGGGAATTTAGAAAGAAGTAACATTTAGGTTGAAAATTGAGTGGCTAGGAATTTGACATGAAATGGGGTTCACTCCCTTATATATGGAGGCACAGTTAGTTACAGAAAATGGAAAGGCATATTCATAGAGCTGAAATTAATTCATCTGATTAGAATATGGGGTGTGTCTGTGGTGTGTGTGAGCTGGATCGACTCCTACAGGCTAGCTAAAGCCAACTGTTAAATATTCAGGAATTTTTGTGAGCCAATTTTAAATCTTTGGTAGCTTGAAACTGGTTGTAGTGGGAGTATTAACCACGAAAATTGGCAAATACTACAAAGTACGAATTTGTTTCTTAAACTCTTTAGAGGTGGTTTTCCACATCACTGATGATGTTTAAGGGAGGAGAGATTGAAGAGGTTGGAAAGGTTGCTGAGAGCAGTGTTTGAGTGGCCCTGAATTCCAGCCCAAGGTATGTCGGCATTATTCAGTAATTAAGGGTGGTTATGGAAGGTCATTTAACAAGAAATCAAGGTAACTAGTGAGGAGAATAGTAACACTTAGATGTGATTTATTGACTCTTAGGATCTCAGGTATCAAAAAGGGACTTTAATGGTCTAAATACTTATCTAATGTTAGAATTGTTACTCTGCTTTCATTTTCCCTGAATCCTCTAAGTTCTCCAATGATCAGGTGATTTCGTTTTCAAAATCAGTATCTAAATGTGTATGCATCTTCTTTGCATATAGGCATTTTCTTTGGGCTAGATGACGAAAAAACTCATTTTAAGCAGTGAGGTACAACTGTCTTGCCAACGTTGGTGCCATTTGTCTGACTGCAGATTATTCTAGATTGCAAAACAGATTCATACGAGATTTAAAGAAGAAAGGAATTTGTTGGGGTGAAGTTCTTGTGAAAAATTCACTGCAAGAACACTTCAACCTTCAAAATGGATAATCAGATCATTCACATTTAAAAATAATTTCTTTTAGACTTCTCTGATGTAATTAAAATGTGATTTAAAGTTTTATTTATAATACATAAAAGGTTGTTGAAACAAACCTTTTTATGTTTAGAGGTGTACCTGCAGTGAAAACTCGACATTCTTTTTCCACTCCATGGGTCTTTGCAATTAATATCTTTTACTAAAATGAATCTCACGTATAACAATAATCAACTGGGCTATTTTTTATCATGATAAGATCAGGCTTTTTTTATATCTATATTATCAAAAAGATTTACATATGCTTAGCATATCTTGCTTCCTGAATGAAGTGTATGAATATGCTTTAGAATAATTCTTAACAGGACTTTTAAAAAAGTGATATATGTTAATTCTTAGCTAATCAGATGTTATATAGTATATTGAGAAGGTGATGGAATTTTCAGTTAGATTTGAGTTTTTATCAGTTCCTGGTTGTGTAATCTTAGACAAATAACTGAGTCTCTCTAGGCCTTAGTTTTGTCATTTGTGAAATTGGGGTAATAGTTACGCTTGGCTTGCATCTTGAGTAGTTGTGAGGATCAAATAAATAACATATGAACTCTTCTTAAAATCTACAGATTCTAGTCACTGTTAATCAGGAAAGTAAATTATTTGATAGATCCCATTTCAGAAACATTCTGGTTAATTGGTGTTTGATTCCACTCATCTTCTTGTCTCTGCTTTCTCTTAAGGCCTCCATGTGTCATCATATCTCTGAACAAACCTAATCATTAGCTTTGAAATCATACATAATTTCTTATTCATATTTCCATATTCTGTATTCTACTCTGCTTCTATATTTCTTATGGTTGTAGTCAGAGAGTTATTCTTTCATACAGTATCTAAATTTGCATGAGTCTGTGAGGAAAAGATAACGTTATGAAAGCAAATAAGAGAGGGAAAAACTCACAGATAAGGAAGCAGAAACAGCAGATGAATGCTACTAAGTATTTGTTTCTGGAAGGTAATAAATGTATTCAATATACTTGTATATATCAGGCACTAGATTAGTCACAATAAGGTGATAGATACCCTAAGCGTAGCTTGAAAGTCCACTAGTTTGTTCTATGAGATTTGTAAAATTTCTTCTATTTAGATCTTAGTGTTTGAGAAGATGCAATCATCTTAAAGGTTACATTAGAGTTGGTTCGTTTAAGCTACTGATTGATATTGTCCAATGTTTGTAAGTTGTTAAAACACCGTGTTGGTAAAGACAATGATATGAATTAAAATTCTCTCAGACTTTATTCTAAATATCACCACAGACTTTGGTCTTAATCTTGGGAAGCTGCCTTGCAAGTATGTTTCACTACTTTGGAAGAGAGGCTAAGATAGATAGGGCAAAAAGGGCAAAAAAGTGATCTTCAAAAAAGCCAGTATAGTAGCTTGATCCTAGGAGAGGAAACTGACAAAGAAAACCCATCAGTTGTCTCAAGTAAGTTTTGGTCCATAGGAAAGGCTGAGAGGTTTAGAGGAAGAAACCCAGAAAGAGAGTATTTTAGACCTAGAACAGTCTCATTTTTAAATGAGGGAACTAAGAAAAGTTAAATGGTTTACTTGTAGCTGGTGCCATTGGTAGTGATTCTTACTCATGCTTTGTGTCAGTGAAGTCCTGATTATCTCTATTTTGGTGTCTTTAGGCTAACATCTTTTTAAAACCCAAGGCAACTAGAGTTTGTTTGTTTATTTATTTCACAAGTATTTATTGAAGGCCTTCTTTATGCCAGGTGATATAATGGCAAGACATTTTAATGCAAACAGTGCAGTTATGACCAATAGTCACAGACAAACCATTTTTCACTGAGAGTTCATTCAATTTATGTTAACTCCATAGAAATGAATTTTGGGATTACAAAGTGATCCAATCATCTGCAATGCACCATTTCTCCAATTCAAATCACCCAAAGAGAAAAAGCATATTATACTGCTCAGTGACGGAGAAGGGCCATTGTTTCCCTTTTTAATTTCTTACTGAGGTTTCCTAAGGGGCCAAAGGCGATATTCAGTTTTCAATTTTATGAATTTATGTCCTTGAGGTTTGGATGCAAAATGAATTCATTTTCTATAGGACTTCCCTAGAGACTTGATTGGTTCAAGCTTATGTTCCAAATAGATTTGTTTAATAATGAAACTGTCTCTTCACAGCCATGCCACCTGACTCCCCCATTCGTGCCTGCCTGTGCCAAAAGTAGAGCAAAACAATACAAACACATTTTTGTACCCCTAAGTAGCATATTGATGCACACTGTTGAGTCTGAATATTTAAAGTGAAACCATAATTTGCATATTCAGCCAAGGAGAGCCCTGAAATGCTTTTATAAGATGGTTGCAAATCTACAACAGCTTGAAATTTGAAACCTTTTGAAAATGTATGGGGGATAGTTAGAAAATTCTTTTATCTTGAAAGAAGCAAAGAAAATGATAAAGACATTAAGTCTTCAAAAAAATCTTTCACTTGGTTTCCAACTAGAAAGACTATTTCTTGAAATATTTTGAAAAGCATTTTTTTTCAGAATTTGTCATATCATAATTATCAATGGGCTATATAGTCTCAGATTTCCCAAAAGGAGTTCATGGCATTAGGAAGCAATAAACACATCACTTCTCTGCTCACCTGGTGATGTGAGGTGCAAGGCTTCCATAGAGAAGCTATCCCACATCAGGGTTAAGAGGATTCCTGTTTGGACCAAAAATCCCTATGAATAATAGTGACACTAGGGAATGCTCAGTAAGATTTTAGATCGACATGATTTGCCTTTTGTAGCATATAAATAGTTGCTTTTCATTAATAAGACGACTTTTTTATTTTGGTCAGGTGCTTTCAAGTGAGTAGAGTTGCTGGGAGCCCATCGTACTATCCAGTGGTGATATTTACCAGAAGAATGAAGTACTATTGAAAAACTTCTAACAAGTTGGGCAGCCTAAACATGACATGGTAAGCCTCTTTGAACTATCCTCATGTCGTAATAACTCTGCATTTTGTCGAGTCACAATTAAGTGTTGGATTAAAAGGAAATGTATCATATTACCATAGTGTACAAGAAGGGGGAAGGTGTGGATGCCCTTGGTTTAAAAAAATAGTTCACTAGATATTTTCTGATTACAAAATAACCTATAAAAATATGAATACAAAAGAGGAAACTATCCATAATCCTACCACCCAAAGGCAAACGTTGTTAAAATTTTGCTATATTTCCTCCCTCACTTTTTTCTAAGCATATTTTTACCTAATTGAGATCATCCCATAGAGCTAATTTTTTTCTGGGTTTTTTTTGGTTGTTATGAAGATTTAAGTCCATGCCTTCTCCACTGATAAGTTTCTAGCGATTTAGTCATCCTCCTTTTCCTGGTACAGAGAGAGAGACACCCGTAAAAATGGAGATTTCCCTCATAGATATAAATTTATCTTACATTAGGGTACTTCTACTTGGTTTTCAGAGATTTTCCATGCCTGCTGTTTCTTAAAAATGATAAGCCTAAAATAATCCTTACACCAAAGATGCACGTTTTAGAGTGACAAATTCTCCTCCCCTTCAGTCCTGCCTTTGAAACTTTCCCAAGAAGTCTTACAGTCTAGAAGCGAAGTTTTTAGATTGCTCCATATCTCACTGAACCAGTCTCTTAATCTTGACAATAGGTAAGTTAAATAGTTTGTAGTTAAATGCAGAATGGTTCAGTTAAACAGTTTGTCTCATTTCATGAGGCAGTAATGCAAGTGGGCTCCCAAAGTTAGGTCCGCATGGTATGAGCAATCAGGTAGTTAATACGGCATTTCTGTGGAAACAGAAGAAAAACAAAGGTTAATAGTTGGAGCACACTATAAATCCAGTCTGAGTCCTGATAGCAGCCAGTTGAGAAGAGATTTCTACATGTTGGGGTTGAAACATTTTAGCAGTTTGAATGTTTCTGATGTCATCGAGTATTCAGGTAAACTTTCTGAGAGGCCCACAAAGAAATAGGCATGACTAGTGTCTGAACATGAGCTGTTTTGGTGATTTCTCAGCAGTTTATATCGAGTCATTCACATTGACCTTTCAGGGTTTCAGTGAAAAGGGCAGCTTTTGTTCTTAGTGATCGTAAGTCAAAAGGGTGGGAGGAAACTGGAAATGTTAGTTTGGAGAATTATAGTCAAATATTGGAAGAAACTAGAAGAATTCAGGATCCAGTCCAGTTTACAGGTAAATAAAAAATCTCAAAGGGGCCGGTCTGGTGGTGCAGCAGTTAAGTTCGCATATTCTGCTTCGGCAGCCCGGGGTCTGCTGGTTTGGATCCCTGGTGCAGACATGGCATTTCTCATCAAGCCATGCTCTGGCAGGCGTCCCATGTATAAAGTATAGGAAGATGGGCACAGATGTTAGCTCAGGGTCAGTCTCCCTCAGCAAAAAGAGGAGGATTGGCAGCAGATGTTAGTTCAGGGCTGATCTTCCTCAAAAAAAAAATCTCAAAGATAATTAATAGAACTAGAATCTGATATCCACAAGTGTGTATTATAGTTTCTACTGAAACATAATTTTTCTCCCTGATTTCTATCAGATAATCAAAGTAAGACTAATTTGTTTGCAAAATAAATCTGCTTTGCTGGAACGTTTCATAAGGAATCTCAGATCAGCCTTTTAAAAGTCTCTTGGGGCAAGGAAGCCAAGGACTCACCATCAGATTTTGCCTGTGATGCCTATAGATTTGGGTAAATTCCTCTCTTCTTGAGCTCCCCAAAATATCCTGAAGTTCCTGCACCTGTCAGGAAGTGACCTTCAATACTCACCTGGTTAGTAAGCATGGTACCAGGTGGTTTTTCTAAGGGGCTTTGTTGGCTCTGTAAAGTCAACCTTAGTTCTTTAAAGCTGGCTGGTCATATCTGAGTCTCTGCACATCATTCTCTAATGTAACTAACTTTCCAATCAAAGGCTTGGTAAGATACCCAGTTTTTCCAATTGTGTCCTGTTATAAGGAGAATAGATTCTTATTGAACTTACACAAATAACAATATTGCCATGAAAATAAGAATACTCACCAACTGTTTCATCTTTGTTCAGAAAGTATACTTTACCATATTGCTGTAATACAGAGATAGCTTAAGAGAAAAGATTTCCTTAAATCTGAAAAAACAAAATATTAAAAGGCATAAAAAATGTTATAATAATCCTCATTAGTTCATTCAGTTCTATGAAATTCTTAACTTGTCAGAGTCCTTGCCATGAATCTCTGAAGATGAAGTACTTTTGCAAAACGGTCTGTAAATGACAAAAGACTGTAGAATGGCCATGGTTAAAGATCTGATGAGAGACCATTATTGACAAGGAAATTTGGTTATTTCTGAGGCATACGTTTTAAGATAACTAGAATTACAAGTAATAACTTTATACCAGGACATAGCAGATTTTAGGAATTTCATACAATTTTTAAAACACTTATATACCGGGGCTGGCCCCGTGGCCGAGTGGTTAAGTTCGCGCGCTCTGCTGCAGGTGGCCCAGTGTTTCATTAGTTCGAATCCTGGGCGCGGACATGGCACTGCTCATCAGACCACGCTGAGGCAGCGTCCCACATGCCACAACTAGAAGAACCCACAACGAAGAATACACAACTATGTACCGGGGGGGCTTTGGGGAGAAAAAGGAAAAAATAAAATCTTAAAAAAAAAAATAAAATAAAGACATTTAAAAAAAAAAACACTTATATACCTATACAAATACAAATAAAGAAGGTTTTTTTTGACAATGCTTCCCAAGTAATTTAACATATCAATTAAGCCTAAATAGTTTAGCATCTCTCTTTTAAAAGAGAGAGAAAATCTTTTGAGATGTTCCACTGGCTGTTTGGGAAATCCCAAAGCTACTTCCAGGTCAAAATGACTTCATTTAGAATTTGATTTTGGAAGTTTTGTGAAAAAATGTCAAAAGTTTCAGACACTTGACTAAAATCATTATTAAAGGCAAATGCAGAAGGTTACATAGTTGTGGGAGAAACTTAGCTCTTTTAATATTGAGAAGATTCAGTTCTTGTAAGTAATCAAAGATCTAATTAGGACAACATGAAGCACAGGAAATTATTTTGGTAAGACAAAATATTTGCTCTCTAGGCAGATTCTTTAAAAGGTAAAGAAAAACCTTTCACAATCACTTTATCAAGAGCAGACCAAAGTCCAAGAAAACCTTTTCCTTTTAGCAGATGAAAGAAAATAAAGTTTTAGTTTTACATTGTACTCTATTTATATTAAAGCTTATTTTAAAAATCCTTATAATAGCAACTCAATTTTAGCCAGCTTGACTACACAAGGTAAACTTCTCACCTCATAACTTCCTATATCCATTTAGTTTGTCCTTTATTCTCCTCTTTCCCATTCTGAAATAACCAGCTTTACTTTACAACAAAATTACTTTCATTTCCCTTAACAAAAATGCATCTCCATACCTTATACCTTTTCTTAGCCAAAAATACATCCAACTTTCCTTGCACACAGAGTTGTTTCCCTTATTACTTCTAGAAATTTTAATTACATATTAATTAGAATTCATAGAAACCTTGGTTTCAAGTGAAAACTAAGAAGTAGGCAATTGTGAACTGTTATACCAGCATTCTTTAGATTGGCAAACTTATGAATACATTTCATAATTTCTAGAAACATGCCTTATTATAGTATAATTTTTCAATGTGGCACATGTTTATTAACAGACCCAGAACATATTTAGTTCCTCTGTAATAAGAAACTAAAAGTAGGTAAACCCATGTTCAGTAATATTTGTAAATGATCTAGATAGTCAAGAAATCTCCATCATTTTGAGGAGTGATGTCAGCAACATGGCGGCGTGAGCTCACCCGGGACTCTCTCCCCTCCAAATTACAACCAAAAAGAGCAACTGCTTTCCAACCAAAAAAAAAATCCTAATAACAGAAATTGTCAGAGACCCACAGCAGCCAAATAAATGATGGAAGGTGGAGAGGCTGGAGCCCCCCTCGGAGGAGCTGGAACAGGGTAGGAGAGAACTTCGCTCCCTCCCCTAGAGACTGGGATTGCTGCTGTGGGTGTGAGAAGGAGCAGGGGAGGGGCTGCATGTCCGGGGATCATCCAGGACTCCCACTGCCAGTGCAGTGGAAACCCTCTAACTGGGGTAAAGCTTTCACATGGGGGAGCCCCAGGAAGCCAGGGCCCTGGGAGACCAGAAAGCAAGACCTGAGCCAATCCAGGTCGGCATGACTGAAAGTGCCCCTCCTCCCCCAAACCATGCTGCATGCTGCCATTGCGGCTGAAGGTGGAGGGCTCAGAAAACAAGCTTCTCGACCCCCATCTAGTGGCTACAGGCTGTAACTGCAGCTGAATAGTAGCATCATGCACAAAAACCACTCCTCTACCACCCAGCAATTTATAAAAGCTCCAGTCCAAAAGGAAAACAATAAAAATACAGAAGTAGGTCCTGAGGGCTTAGAAATGGGTAAACTAAGTGAAGATGAGTTCAAAATAGCTATCCTCAAAATATTCAATGAGGTAAAGGGAAATATAGAGAAACAAGTCAACGAGTTCTGGAATTACTTCACAAAAGAGATTGAAATTATAAAGAAGAATCAATCAATTAGAAAACTAGAGATGAAAAATACAATGGATCAGATAAAACAGAATACAGATTCCCTGAATGCCCGTGTAGACACCATAGAGGAGCAAATTAGCATAATTGAAGATAGACAGGCTGAATGGCTCCAGACAGAGGAAGAAAGAGAAGTAAGAATTTTAAAAACTGAAGAAAATCTCAGAGAAATAGCTGACTCAATGAGAAAAGGCAACTTAAGTATCATCGTAATTCCTGAGGGCGTGGAAAAGGAAAATGGAGCAGAAAGTGTGCTCAACGAAATCATAGAAGAGAACTTCCCAAATCTAGGGATTGAGAGAGAAATGTGTATGGAGGAAGCTTTCAGATCTCCTAGATTTGTCAACATAAAAAGACCTACTGCAAGGCACATAGTAGTAAAAATGGCAAAAATGAAGGACAAAGAAAGAATACTCAGGGCAGCAAGGCAGAAGAAAATAACCTACAAAGAAACCTCCATCAGACTTTCAGTGGATTTCTCTACAAAAACCTTACAAGCTAGGAGAGATTGGAGTGACATTTTCAAAACTTTAAAGGATAAAAATCTTCAGCCAAGAATACTCTATCCAGCAAAAATATCCTTCAGATATGAGGGAGAAATTAAATCTTTTACAAAAGCTAAGGGACTTCATAGTCACACGAACTCCACTACAAGAAATCCTCAAGAAGGCTCTCATACCTGAAAAAAGAAAAAAAGGGAGTAAGGGGTCACAAAACACAGAGTAGGGAGACAAATAGATAGATAGAATCTGAATAGGATAGCAAATATTCAACTATAACATTAGGATAAAAGGAAGGAAATCACAAAAGCAGAGACAATCTTATCACGCTAACCACAAATTCACAACACAAGTTGGAGTAAGAGATGAAAATAATAATTTAGGAGGGGAGGAGGAAGGGGACTGAAACAGTCTAGGCTAAGTAAGTAAGAGACTACCAGAAAATGGACTATGTTATACACGAGATTCTGAATACAAACTTGAGGGTAGCCAGTAAACTAAAAAACAGAACAGACACACAAAACATGCTTCCTTATTTATAAGAAATTGCAGAAGTTAATGGGTAGGCTAAAACACAAAGGACGAGAAACAAAGGTAATGCAGGACAACCAGATAATGAGCAACAGAATGACAGCATTAAGCCCACATGCATCAATAATCACCCTCAATGTAAATGGATTGAACTCTCCAATAAAAAGACACAGAGTGGCAAAATGGATTAAAGAACAAGATCCAACACTTTGTTGCCTCCAGGAAACACACCTTCCCTCCAACGACAAACAGAGGCTCAGAGTGAAGGGGTGGAAGACAATACTCCAAGCTAATAGCAAAGAAAAGAAAGCAGGTGTCACAATACTTAATCAGACAAAACAGGCTTCAAGATAAGGCAGGTTAAGAGAGACACAGAGGGCCAATATATAATGATCAAAGGGACACTTCATCAAGAAGAAGTAATGCTTATAAATATCTATGCACGCAACATAGGAGCACCAAAGTTCATAAAGCAACTATTAACAAACCTAAAAGAAGATATCATAAATAACACAATAATATTAGGGGACCTCAACACCCCACTCACATCAATGGACAGATCATCCAGACAGAAAATCAACAAGGAAACAGTGGAGCTAAATGAAAAGCTAAAACAGCTGGACTTAATAGACATACATAGAACACTTCATCCAAAAACAGCAGAATACACATTCTTCTCAAGCACCCATGGAACATTCTCAAGGATAGACCATATGTTGGGAAACAAGGCAAGCCTCTACAAATTTTAAAAAAATTGAAATAATAACAAGCATCTTCTCCGATCATAATGCTATAAAGCTAGAAATTAATTACAAGAAAAAAGAAAGGCACAAGGACGTGGAGACTAAACAATATGCTATTGAACAAGCAATGCATCATTGAAGAAATTAAAGAAGAAATCAAAAAATACCTGGAGACAAATGAAAATGATAACATGCCATACCAACTCATATGGGATGCAGCAAAAGCTGTATTAAGAGGAAAATTCATTGCAATTCAGGCACATCTTAACAAACAAGAAAAATCCCAAATCACCAATCTTAAACTACACCTAACTGAATTAGAGAAAGAAGAACAAACAAAGCCCAAAGATAGCAGAAGGAGAGAAATAATAAAAGTCAGAGCAGAAATAAATGCTATTGAAACAAAAAGGCAGTAGAAAGTATCAATGAAACAAAGAGCTGGCTCTTTGAGAAGATAAATAAAATTGACAAACCTCTAGCCAAAGGAAAAAAGAGAGAAAGCTCAAATAAACAAAATCAGAAATGAAAGAGGAGAAATAACAACAGACTCTGCAGAAATACAACGGATTATAAGAGAATACTATGAAAAACTATATGCCAGCAAAATGGATAAACTAGAGGAAATGGATAAATTCTTGGACTCCTACAATCTCCCAAAGCTCACTCGAGAAGAAGCAGACAGTTTGAACAGACCAATCACAAGGAAAGAGATTGAAACAGCCATTAAAAGCATCCCAAAGAATAAAACCCCAGGACCAGATGGCTTTCCTGGGGAATTCTACCAAACTTTCAGAGAGGATTTAATACCTATCCTTTTCAAGCTATTCCAAAAAATTAGGGAGGATGGAACACTTCCTAACACATTCTATGAGGCCAACATCACGCTGATACCAAAGCCTGACAAGGACAGCACGAAAAAGGAGAACTACTGGCCAATATCGCTGATGAACATAGATGCAAAAATTTTCAACAAAATTTTGGCAACCCGAATACAGCAATTCATCAAAAAGATCATACATCATGATCAAGTGGGATTCATACCAGGGATACAGGGATGGTTCAACATCCGCAAATCAATCAACGTGATATACCACATCAACAAACTGAGAAATAAAAACCACATGATCATCTCAATAGATGCAGAGAAAGCATTTGACAAGATCCAACAGCCATTTATGATAAAAACTCTGAACAAAATGCGGATAGAAGGGAACTACCTCAACATAATAAAGGCCATATATGACAAACCCACCGCCAGCATCATTCTCAATGGGCAAAAACTGAGCGCCATCTCCCTTTGAACAGGAACGAGACAAGGATGCCCTCTATCACCACTCTTATTTAACATAGTACTGGAGGTCCTGGCCAGAGTAATCAGGCAAAAAAAAAGGACTAAAAGGAATCCAAATGGGGGGGAAGAAGTGAAACTCTTGCTGTTTGCAGATGACATGATCTTATATATAGAAAACCCCAAAGAATCCATTGAAAAACTTTTAGAAGTAATCAACAACTACAGCAAAGTTGCAGGGTATAAAATCAGTTTACATAAATCACTAGCATTTCTATACTGTAATAACAAACTAACAGAAAAAGAACTCAAGAACACAATACCATTCACAATTGCAACAAAAAGAATAAAATACATTGGGGTGAATTTAACTAAGGAAATGAAAGACCTATACAATGAAAATTACAAGGCTTTACTGAAAGAAATGGATGACAACATAAAGAGATAGAAAGACATTCCATGCACATGGATTGGAAGAATAGACATAGTTAAAATGTCCATTCTACCTAAAGCAATCTACAGATTCAATGCCATCCCAATCAGAATCCCAATGACATTCTTTACAGAAATAGAACAATGAATCCTAAAATTCATATGGGGCAACAAAAGACCCCGAATTGCTAAAGCAATCCTGAGAAAAAAGAACACAGCAGGAGGCATCACAATCCCTGACTTCAAAACATACTGCAAAGCTACAGTAATCAAAACAGCATGGTACTGGTACAAAAACAGGTATACAGATCAATGGAACAGAATTGAAAGCCCAGAAATAAAACCACACATCTATGGACAGCTTATCTTTGACAAAGGAGCTGAGGGCATACAATGGAGAAAAGAAAGTCTTTTCAACAAATGGTGCTGGGAAAACTGGAAAGCCACATGTAAAAGAAGGAAAATTGACCATTCTTTTTCACCATTCACCAAAATAAACTCAAAATGGATCAAAGACTTAAAGCTGAGACCTGAAATCATAAGGCTTCTAGAAGAAAATGTAGGCAGTACACTCTTTGATATCAGTATTAAAAGGATCTTTTCAGACACCATGTCTTGGACAAGGGAAACAACAGAAAGAATAAACAAATGGGACTTCATCAGACTAAAGAGCTTCTTTAAGCCAAGGGAAAACAGGATTGAAACAAAAAAACAACTCACTAACTGGGAAAAAATATTTGCAAGTAATACATCTGACAAAGGCTTAATATCCATAATATATAAAGAACTCACACAACTCAACAACAAAGAATTAAACAACCCGATCAAAAAATGTGCAGGAGACATGAACAGACATTTCTCCAAAGAAGATACACGGATGGCCAATAGGGACATGAAAAGATGTTCATCATCGCTGATCATCAGGGAAATGCAAATCAAAACTACACTAAGATATCACCTTACACCCATTAGAATGACAGAAATAACTAAAACAAATAGTAACAAATGTTGGAGAGGTTGTGGAGAAAAAGGAACCCTCATACACTGCTGGTGGGAATGCAAACTGGTGCAGCCACTATGGAAAACAGTATGGAGATTCCTCAAAAAATTAAAAATAGAAGTACCACATGATCCAGCTATTCTACTACTGGGTATCTATCCAGAGAGCAGGAAGTCAGAAATTCCAAAAGTCCTATGCACCCCAATGTTTATTGCAGCATTATTTACAATAGCCAAGACATGGAAGCAACCTAAGTGCCCATCAACAGATGATTGGATAAAGAAGATGTGGTGTATATCTATATATCTATATATATATCTATATATATATATGTATGTATATACAATGGAATATTACTCAGCTGTGAAAAAGAACAAAATCGTCCCATTTGCAACAACATGGATGGACCTTGAGGGGATTATGTTAAGTGAAATAAGCCAGATAGAGAAGGACAATCTCTGTATGACTCCACTCATATGAGGAATTTAAACCTGTGGATAAAGAGAACAGATTAGTAGCTACCAGGGGAAAGGGGGGGGGGTGGTGGTGGGCACAAAGGGTGAAGGGTTGCACCTACAACACGACTGACAGACAATAATATACAACTGAAATTTCACAAGATTGTAACCTATCATTAACTCAATAAAAAATTTTTTAAAAAACCCAGAAATCTCCATCATTTAACTTAACTCATTAAAACTCTAAGAGTAGAAGTTACCAAAAAGATTTAACAAACTTTTTAACTAGACATACCATAACAAATAATTATTTCTGAACAAAACTCTTATCCCACTTACGTCTATCTAAATCACTTGCTCCCAACAATATGTTTAGATTACCCAACAAAGTTTCACAAGCCATTACACAGCTGGCTGTCATCTTAAGTTAGTTTTCCCTTGCTGACAAATTTTGTGACATATAACATCAACTTATGACTAGTAAACTAAGATAGAATAAAAGTTATATGTCTGCATTATATTTAATGCTGATAACTCTGAAGACATACCTATTTTAATTGAACCAACAAACTTAACCTTTATTTACTAAAAAGATTATCTTAGAACACATTAACTTGAAAAACATTTTTGGAGTTCTAGAAGATGGTGGCATAGGAGGATCCTGAATCCTCCTCCTCTCACAGACACAACAAATCTAAAACTACCTTAGAGAGATCTGGCAGCTAGATAAAAATAACCTCCACAACAAAGGACAACACTAACACAGATGGAAAAGACAGAAATACAGCCCTACTGAGGAAAAAACACATACCCTAGCCATGGCACTTCAGGGCCAAGAGAGATCAAAAGGTATGGAGATTTTCCTGGAGGAGCAGGGGATCTGAGCTCCACATTTGGATTTCCAGCCCTTAAATTCAGCACAGCAGAGATGAGATCCCATAATACCTGACTTTGCTGGCTTTGAAAACCAACAGGGAATACACCTAGGAAAATTATAGAACTTGAGAGAAACAAAAACCTACTCTTAGGGGCCCATGCACAGATTCACCCATTCGGGAAGCCAGCACAAAAACACCAGATAGAAAAGTGCATAGTCCATTGGTAAAAGAGACTCACTAAGCTTGGAGTGCATCTCAGAAAGGCAGGAGGCAGCTGCCCCCAACCCCCCAGGGACTGAGACACTAGCAGTAGCAGTTATTGTGACCTAGTTCAATTGTGCTGGCACAGATGCTACCCATTGGATTCCTTCCCTTAGCCTGTTAGTGCAGGGGTCTGCTCTGCCCAATAGAGCACCTGAAGCAATCCAGCATAGCCAGGCAGCATGTAGCCTGCCCCAGGGACTGGCTCTGACTACTAGCAAGACTGAAAGGAACTCTTGGGCCTATGGCAGTGGGCAGTGCTGTGTGTGGGCCCAGAGCAGACTTGTGCTGCTGGCCATCACAAACAGCCCCACAGGGGATCTGGTCCACCTTCCAATGCTTGAAGCAATTGTGTGCTGATGTGCCTGGGGCTGGGTCCACCCATCTCTGCTCCTGAGGCAGCTGTGTACCACAGGGAAGCATAGCCAGATCTTGCCAGAGACCTGCCCTGCCCAAAAGAGAGCTGACAACAGCCAAGTGCTGCAGGGAGCTGCATCAGAGGCCTAGAGCAATTGTAAGCCCCTATCCTAGCAGCTAGCCACATTGGGGGCCTGACTTGCTTAAGAGCAAACAGCAGGAGTTGTGTGGTATTAGACCTCACAGCCAGTTGTGCTGGGGCTTGCCCCACCCAGTAAAGTGACTGTAGCAGCCACATGTGGCTGAGCCTTACAGCCAGCTGGCCCGGGGTCCAGCCTAGCCTACCTCTGTGCCCGCAGTAGTAGCACCCCTACCACAACAGACAGCACATACAGCCCACACAGGGGACACTCCTGGAGCATTTGGCATGGGTTATCAGAGGGGGGCCCCATAAGGCATCTCATACATAAAATGTATTTCTTACATTTCCAAGATTGGGAGACATACATGGTCTACCTAATATATAGATACAATCAAAGGGAGGTAGGAAAAATGAAGAGAGAAAGGAATATATTTCAAATAAGGGTAAAGGACAAGTCCTCAGAAAAACGACTAAATGAAACAGAAAGAAACAATATACCTGATAAAGAGTACAACTAATAGTCATAAGGATACTCAGTGATCTTGTGAGAGGAATAGATGAACACAGTGAGTTTCAACAAAGAATTGGAAAATATGAAAAAAAAAAAAGAACTGAAGAATACAATAATGGAAATGAAAAACTCATTAGAGGGAATCAACAGCAGAGTAGATGACACAGAAGAATGGATCAGCAATCTGGATGAAAGAGAAGAGGAAATCACCCAGAAAAAAGAATTAAAAAGAATGAGGACAGTCTAAGGGACCTCTGGGACAACATCAAGTGTACTAACATTCACATTATAGATGTCCCAGAAGGAGAAGAGAGAGACAAAGGGGCAGAGAGCTTGTTTGAGGAAATAATAGCTGAAGACTTCCCTAACCTGGAGAAGGAAACATATATGCAGGTACAGGAAACACAGAGAGTACCAAACAAAATGAACCCAAAGAGACCCACACCAAGACACATTATAATTAAAATGTCAAGAATTAAGGATAAAGAGAGAATCCTAAAAGCTACAAGAGAAAAGGAACAAGTTCCATACAGAAGAAAACCCATAAGGTAATCAGCTGACTTCTCGGCAGAAACTTTACAGGCTAGAAGGGAATGGCATGATATATTCAAAGTGCTGAAAGGAAAAAACCCACAGCCAAGAATACTCTACCTGGCAAAGTTATCACTCAGAATAAAAGGAGAGAGAGTTTTTCAGACAAGTAAAAACTAAAGAAGTTCATCACCCCTAAGCCAGCCTTATAAGAAATGTTAAAGGGACTTCTTTAAGTAGAAAAGAAAAGGCTACAAGTAAGAATAAGAAAATTATCAAAGAAAAAAATATCACTGGTAAAGGCAAACATACAGGTAAAGTAGTGGATCAACCACCTATAAAGCTAGTATGAGGTTCAAAAGACAAAATTACTAAACTTATCTATATCTCTGATAAGAGGTTAAGGAATACACAAAAATAAAAGAGGTAAAATATGATATCAAAAATGTAAGACATGTAGGGGGGAGTAAAAGTGTAGAGCTTTTAGTAAGATGTCAAACTTAAGAGACCATTGACTTAATATAGACTGCTGTTTACATAGGTTATTATATATAAACCTCATGATAATAAAAAAACAAAAATAAATACACAAAAAATAAAGATAAAGGAACCCAAATATAACACTAAAGAAATCCATCAAACCACAAAGGAAGAGAGCAAGAGAAGAAGAAAGGAACAGATAGGAACTACGAAAACAACCAGAAAAAAAGTAACAAAATGGCAATAAGTACACACTTATCAATAGTTACTTTAAATGTAAATAGACTAAATGCTCCAATCAAAAGACATAGAGTAGCTGAATGGATAAAAAAACAAGACCCATATATATGCTGCATACAAGAGACACACTCGGACCTAAAGACACAAACTGAAAGTGAAGGGATGGAAAGAGATTCTCCATGCAAATGGAAATAAAAAGAAAGCTGGGGTAGCAATGCTTATATCAGACAAAATAGACTCTAAAACCAAAACTATAACAAGAGACAAAGAAGGCCACTACATGCCCTTTATCATGTTCCCATGATAAAGGGAACAATCCAACAAGAGGACATAACAATTGTAAATATGTATGCACCCAACATAGGAACACCTAAATGCATAAAGCAAATATTAACAGACATAAAAGAAGAAACTGACAGTAGCACAATAATAGTATGGGACTTTAACACTCCACTTATATCAATGGATAGATCATCCAGACAGAAGATCAATAAGGAAACACCAGCCTTAAATGACACATCAGACCAGAGGGACTGAGTAGGTATGCACAGAACATTCCATCCAAACTGAAGAATACACATTGTTTTCAGATGCACATTGAATATTCTCCAGGATACATCACATATTAGGCCGCAAAACAAGTCTCAACAAATTTAAGAAGACTGAAATAATACCAAGCATCTTTGTTCTGACCACAACAGTATGAAACAGGAAATCAACTACAAGAAGAATACTGGAAAAGTCACAAATATGTGGAGGTTAAACAAAATGCTACCGAACAACTATTGAGTCAATGAAGATATCAAACAAGAAACCAAAAAATACCTGAAGACAAATGAACATGAACATATGACATACCAAAATTTATAAGATACTGCAAAAGTGGTACTAAGAAGGATGTCTATAGCAATACAGGCCTACTTTAAGAAACAAGAAAAATCTCAAATTAAAAAATCTAATGCTCCTAAAGGAACTAGAAAAATAAGAACAAACAAAGCTCAAAATCAGTAGAAGGAAGGAAATAATAAAAATCAAAGCACAAATAAGTGAAATAGAACATAAAAGATAATAGAAAGGATTAATGAAACTGAGCTGGTTCTTTGAAAAGATAAACAAAATTAACAAACCTTTAGCTAGACTCACCAGGAAAAAAAGAGAGAAGGCTCAAATAAATAAAATCAGAAATGAAAGAGGAGAAATTACAACAGACACTGCAGAAATACAAAAGATTATAAGAGAATACTACGAAAAGCTATAAACCAACAAATTGGATAACCTAGAAGAAATGAAAAAATTCCTAGAATCATACAACCTTCCAAAACTGAATCAAGAATAAATAGAGAATTTGAATAGACCAATCACCAGTAAGGAGATTGAAACAGTAATCAAAAATAAAAGTCCAGGACCAGATGGCCTACCCAGTGAATTCTACCAAACATTCAAAGAAGATTTAGTACCTATTTTTCTCAAAGTCTTCCAAAAAATTGAGGAGGGGACACTTCCTAACTCATTCTATGAGGCCAACATTACCCTGATACCAAAACCAGACAAGGACAACACAAAAAAAGAAAATTACAGGCCAATATCACTGATGAACATAGATGCAAAAATCCTCAACAACCTATTAGCAAATTGAATACAATAATACATTAAAAGGATAATACACCATGATCAAATGGGATTTATTCCAGGAAGGCAGGAATGGTTCAACTTCTACAAATCAATCAATGTGATACACCACATGAACAAAATGAAGAATAAAAATCACATCATGATCTCAACAAATGCAAAGAAAGAATTTGACAAGATACATCCATTTATAATAAAAACTTTGAATAAAATGGGTATAGAAGGAATGTACCTCAACATAATAAAGGCCATATATGACAGAGCTAACATCATACTCAATGGTGAAAACTGAAAGCTATCCCTATAAGAACAGGAACAAGACAAAGATGTCCACTTTCACCACTCTTATTTAACACAGTATTGGAAGTCTTAGCCAAAGCAATCATGCAAAAAAAAGAAATAAAAAGGATCCAAATTAGAAAGGAAGAAGGAAAACTGTCACTATTTGCAGGTAACATGATTTCATAAGCAATCCTGAGGAAAAAGAACAAAGCTGGAAGTATCACACTCCCTGATTTCAAAATATACTACAAAGCTATAGTAATCAAAACAGCAAGGTACTGGCACAAAAACAGACACATAGATCAATGTAACAGAATTGAGATCCCAGAAGTAAAACCTACATCTATGGATGGCTAATTGTCAATAAAGGAGCCAAGAACATACAATGGAGAAAGGAAAGTCTCTTCAATAAATGGTGTTGGGAAAACTGGATGGCCATGTACAAAAGAATGAAAGTAGACCATTATCTTACACCATACACAAAAATTAACTCAAAATGGATTAAAGACTTGAATGTAAGACCTGAAACTGTAAAACTCCTAGAAGATAACATAGTTAGTATGCTCTTCGACATCAGTTCTAGCAGTATCTTTTTGAATAACATGTCTCCCCAGGTAAGGGAAACAAAAGAAAAAATAAACAAATGGGACTACAGCAAACTAAAAAGCTTTTGTGCAACAAGGGAAACTGTCAACAAAACGAAAAGACAACCTAACAATTGGGAGAAGATATTTTTAAATCATATATCTGATAAGAGGTTAATAGCCAAAATATATAAAGAACTCCTACAACTCAACAACAACAAAATAAATAACCCAATTAAAAAATGGCAAAGGATCTGAACAGACATTTCTCCAAAGAATATATGCAGATAGCCAACAGGCACATGAAAAGATGTTCAACATCATTCATTATTAGCAAATGCAAATCAAAACTACAATGAGGTATCACCTCACACCTGTCAGAAAGCCTATTATTAAAAAGACATGAAGTAACAAGTTTTTGAAAGGATGTGGATAAAAGGGAACCTTCACACACTGCTGTTGGGAACATAAACTGGTACCAACACTATGGAAAACAGTATGAAGATTACTCAAAAAATTAAGAATAGAACTACCATATGATCCAGCTATTCCTCTGCTAGGTATTTATCGAAAGAACAAAGAAACACTAATTTGAAAATATATTTGCACACCTATGTTCATTGTAGCATTATTCACAATAGCCAAGACTTGGAAACAACCTAAATGTCCATCAATGGACGAATGCATAAAGATGTGGTATTTATATACAATGGAATACTACTCAGCCATAAAAAGATGAAATCTTGCCATTTGTGACAACATGGGTGGACCTTGAGGGTATCATGCTCACTGTAATATATCAGATAGAGAAAGCCTAATACCATATGATTTCAGTCATATGTGGAAGATAAAAACAACAACAACAACAAACACATAGATATTGGATTGGTGGTTACCAGAGGGGAAAGGGGCAGGGGGAAGAGCAAAAGGAGTAAAAGGGTACATGTGTACAGTGATGGATGCTAATTAGGCTTTGGGTAGTGAACATGATGTGGTCTACACAGAGATCAAAATAGAATGATGTACTCATGAAACATATAATGTTATAAACCAATGTTACTGCAGTAAAAAAACAAACAAACAAACAAACAAAAAACCATTAACTCCCCCCCTGAAAGAAAAACACTTGGATTAGTTTCTATACTTCTAATTTATATAAGTGCTAATTTCCCTTAAGCCAATTAAATAGAGCTCTTTTACAAATTAATTTTGGCAATACCATCTGTTGGCAGAAAAATACCGCATCTACAACATACATAGATAAACATAAACATACAGATAGACACAAACAGTGACCTTATAGCTATCATTCTAAAATATTAGCCATGATTCAGGTATAGAATACAAAACTCACCTGTTTATAAAAGAACAGTTAGATCCAAATTGTGTTTCTGGTAGTTGGAATGATTAAGTTTACCTGCTCAGATGGCTAAAGCTTTTTACTAAATACATGTGGAGAAGACACTTAAGATTTTTCATTTTCCCAGCTTCAAAATAGCTTCTTTTCATTTCAAAGAATGGCTGTTACATCCTAGAGAAAATGGGGTAGAAATATACATCATAAAGACACAGAGAAAGTATCCAAGTTTTCTCCTAAGAGTTTTGGGGTATATTTGCCTATTATAATTTATCAGAGGTCTAGAGTAATTACTATTTAAATATTTCCTTTTTCTTAATTGCAGATTTCTTAAGTGGAGCTTCAGGGTTTAATGCATTATTCCTTTATAAAATCTGAATAAAGTGTTTAACAAAGGCGTTGAAACGCTTTCCTTTTTTCTGAGTGTAAAATTCAACCTTGGACCAACTCCCCTTATGGGGAAAAGCCTCTACTGTTGCTTCTATCAGCTCCTGAACAATGGCTCACCATTCCTGCTCATTTGTAGGAGTGTCTGGGAGACATTTTGGTTATCTGTTTCCTCTGTGATGGGGGAGTTTTCCCCAAGGAGGCATCTGGCTTGTCTGTTAACTACCATATAATTATGGGTGGAAAGAATACCCCATAGTAGCCAATTAAGGTCCCTGTGAGTGGGGTTGTGAATGTCTACTCATCTTTCTAACTTTTCTCTAAATTTGGCTGGATCTTCTGAAAATGGAGGAACAAAAGGCTTTACAATTTCATCTTGTTAAGGGAAGCCCCTAAGGCTAGCTTCCATATTCTTTTTAAAAAGTGTCCACTTTTTAATTTGGGCTTTCCGTAGAGACCAATAAGACAATTGTTTAGGATGAAAGCTCTCTAAAACTTTTTGAAATGTAGATGTTTTTACAATTCCAAGGATCCATTGCCTGGCCATTGATGAGTAGGATCTTATATTAATCTCAATAGCAACTCAAACCACTAGGCTTTTTTATGGCTTAACTATGGACACAAGAGGTGTCCCAAAAGAATGCAAATAATGCAGCCCTTACAAGACCCAGAAAGTTCACTCCCAGAGTTAGCCTAAGAAAGCAAAGATCTAGGGGCCGGCCCTGTGGCCAAGTGGTTCAGTTCATGCGCTCCACTGCAGCGGCCCGGGGTTTCACTGGTTTGAATCCTGGGCGCAGACATGGCACTGTTCATGAGGCCATGCTGAGGTGGCATCCCACATGACACAACTAGAAGGACCCACAACTAAAAATCCACAACTATATACCAGGGGACTTTGGGGGAAAAAGGAAAAATAAAATCTTTTAAAAAAAAAAAAAGAAAGCAAAGATCTTTGTAGCTATAGGTGATAAGAATGGTATACTGCCAAAGGTGTCCTGGTTTTCCATGAGACTGTGAGATGCCTCCAGCCACAGACCTGCTAATCTCTGACACTGGGCAGGTGCTATTGGAATGGGACTTTTCCATCACTAACAAGACAACAAAGGTTGATGTGGCAAAAGGTTCCTTATGGACTAGGACCCCTTATGACAAACTCCCCTGCGAGCTGGCATGGTTGGACAAAGAAAATGCAGCTTCTAGATCCACAGCCTATTCAGTTGCCTGTGAGATGCATGCCAGTACATGCATCCTCCAGCTGTCAGAGACCAGACAGAATATTTTCACTGGTCACAAAGCCAAGCTCTCAAGACATAGAACAAGATGAAAGGAAAACTTCATCAAACCCATTGTTTTCCTCCTTATGACAAACGACACAAAAGAGACAAAAGAAAACAATGACTATTTCTGGGAGGAAGAGGATCAACAGAAAACAAGAGTACTCATAACAAATCATTACCAGTTGCTATACCCAAACAATCAGTTCACACAAACATGTTCTCCTGCTAATCTAAATTTGGAAAGGAAGGGCCGGCCCAGTGGCGCAGTGGTTAAGTGTGCATGTTCCGTTTCGGCAGCCTGGGGTTCACCGGTTCAGATCCCGGGTGTGGACATGGCAGTGCTTGGCAAGCCATGCTGTGGTAGGCATCCCACATATAAAGTAAAGGAAGATGGGTACTGATGTTAGCTCAGGGCCGGTCTTCCTCAGCAAAAAGAGGAGGATTGCCAGCAGTTAGCTCAGGGCTAATCTTCCTCAAAAAAATTATAATAAAATAATAAACTTGGAAAGGAAATGACAAGGTGGAATTTTTACCTTCCTCTCTTGACCACACACTACAGAGAGAGATCTGGGAGAGCTGACTCTGGTAAAAAAATCTTACCCTTCCCCAGCTTCTGCCAGTTTTCCAGGGTCCCATCTATAGGTTCCTAAGTGAGTATGGTATCTCAGCAAGTTCCAGTGTAGGTGGCCAAACTGTGGGGGAGGAAAAATAATTTTTACTCTACCCTTCTAGGTTCTTGGCTGAGACTCCCTTGTAGTAAAAAGACAGAGTAACAAGAGAAAAAAACCAGGAATTTCTTAACATGTATACCTCCTATATACATGGGAGATACCCAGGAAAACTGAGTACCTCCTCTGCATTTTCACATAAAATTATTAAAGTACATTTCCTCATTCTTCACATATATAATTTTAATGGCTGCATAATCTTTTATCATACAGGTGTACCACAATTTGTTTAAGATATCCCTTTTGTTATTGGATACATATGGTTTTTTCATTTAATTTTGTTTTTGAGTGAAGCTCTGTAAATATCTTTGTTCACAACTAATCTTTAGACAGCAACTCTTGCCCACAATAGACTGTGAGATGATAGGTTGGGGGCACATGAATATTAAAAAAAAATAAACTTCTAGTGGCTATAATCATACTGCCATCCCTATCACTTTCTTCATTCAACTGAAAATGTCAACTCACTGAATTGGTATGTAAGATTAATACCTAAAGCTATAACAAATAATTTAGAATAAAACTAGAATATTGGATCAAATACTTGTTGAATTTTCATTTATCTTACTGGATAACTTTACAGATTTATTTGTCTCCTGTCTTTGAAGGTAACTTTGGCTCAAAGGTGAAAAATTGCCAACACTGGTGAATGCCTAGCAATGTACTTTATTCATGGCTCTCCTTCTTGACTGACATCCTCTGCTTTTCATGTTTAAGATGTTTATTTTTCTAAGATGGCATTTAAAAAAAATTCTAAAAACTGCCTGCCCAGTTTGACAGACTGGAAATTTGTGGTTATCATGGGGCTTTAAAAATAGAATTATCATATTTTCTACTTGAATTATTATGTTTTTACCACTTATGAACCTAGTTAAGAATTTTCATGAGTATGATCAAAAGCTGAGGTGCTCAGTAAAGAGCTAAAACTAAATTCTTAAGTATTTGCGATTCTGCTATGCTCAATTTCACCTTTTCTGATTGTTTCTGATTGACCAATTTGACATAAAATGGATGAGACTTGGAGACCTTGCTCTTCTTTAGATAATGTCCTTCATTTACCTGCAGTCATATATCTCATTTTCTGTCTGAAAGCCAGCTGGGAAAGGAACTTAAAGCAGAAGAACTTCCATGCAGTTTTAATTGAAACAGTTAATATGTTTTGAATCTAATTTTTTGTTACTATGATCACACCTTTGGGTTAAAAACTCTGTCTTTTCCCACCTAAAATACACACGTCCAAAGAGTGTTTATCTCAAAGAATTCTACAGGAAAAAGAATACGTTTAGCCAATTCAGTGACCTCCTTGCTAAGTAGGCAAGAGACCAATATTAGCATTTATTATGGTAGACAAAAGTAAGATCTGTATACGCTCTTCCAAAAAACTGTGGGGAAAAATAGAAAATAAAATATAACACAGGGAAAATAAAATCTGTGAATCAGATTTATTTATGGTACTTATGTCTATGATTTAATAGACACATTTAAGAATATGTTAGGCAATTTTTTTTTTGTAGTAGATAACTAGAAAAATCATCCTGCTATAAAAGCACTTAGAAATGTTGGGAAAGAGGGAGACAATATCCTGTTAAAGGGATAGTTGAGCTTGTAACAAATTAGAGGAAATCCTCAAGGGGAAAAAATCCTAAAGAAAACTAAAACCAAAGTCTAAGTACCTGAACTGAGGTTGAAGGTGCCCTGGGTGAAGATGGGATGGATGCTGGTCTTAGTAACCTAGCAAATTGGGTTTTTAAAGTGCCTTCTTGGGACTAGGAGACAAGGCTGTAGACTTGTATGACACGGCAGTTGGAACTGAAATACACATGCATGCATAAAGTTGAGACTCTCAAAGGACGACCTCCTCAGTTAAAGGATGGGGAAGAGGGAGACAGAAAAGAAGCTTGCTGTCCTGGTCTGAGTGGAAAAAAATCTCCCATGATATCTTGTAAATTAATAGACATTACCAAATTCCCCTCCATAGTAGTGGTTCTATTTTCCATTCCCACCACCAATATATGAGAGTTGGTTTTTAATTTTATATTATTCCACCAATTAAGGAGCCACTACACTATAAAATCCTTCCATATTCACAGCAACAGACAGGATATGGAGGTAGCTATGGAGAAAAAGGACCTGAATTTATGATTGTAGTCAAGATTCTGAAGGCCTAAATACACAGTTCAGCAGTACTTCTTAAAATGATGCCTTAAAAAGGCTTATTAATTTCATGGAATAGAAGACCTAATATTGTTCAGATGTCAATAAATTGACCTACAGCTTCAATACCTATCAAAATTCCAACTTCCATTTTTTCACAGAAATTGACAAGCTGATCCTGAAATGTAGAGGGGCATATAAGGGACCTAGATAAGCTAAAATCAATCTTGAAAGAGAAGAACAATATTGGAGAACTCACAATTCCAAATTTCAAATCTTACTACAAACCTACAATAAAGACCGTGTAGTTCTAGCATAAAGATAGACATAGACCAATGGAATGCTGAAATAAACCTATACGTCTATGTTTCATTGATTTTTGACAAGGGCACCAAGACCATTGAATGGGGGAAAAATAGTCTTTTCAACAAATGGTGATGGAATGACTGGATATCCACAGGCAGAGGAATGAAGTCGGATCCCTACTTCACACCATATACAAAAATTAACTCAAATGGATCAAAAACTTAAATATAACACTAAAACCATAAAAATCTTAGAAGAAAACATAAATATTTGTGATCTTGGACTAGGCAACCATTTCTTAGACATGACATTAAAACTCAAGCAACCAAAGGAAAAATAGACAAATTGGACTTCATTAAAATTAAAAGCTTCTGGGGGCTGGCCCGGTTGCTCAGTGGTTAAGTTCACACGTTCTGCTTCTCGGCAGCCCGGGGTTCGCCTGTTCGGATCCCGGGTGTGGACATGTTACCACTTGGCAAAAGCCATGCTGTGGCAGGCGTCCCACGTATAAAGTAGAGGGAGATGCGTATGGATGTTAGCTCAGGGCCAGTCTTCCTCAGCAAAAAGAGGAGGATTGGCAGTAGTTAGCTCAGGGCTAATCTTCCTCAAAAAAAAAAAAGTAAAAACTTTTGTGCTTCAAAGGAGACCATCAAGAAAGTGAAAAGACCATAAACATCAAAAACAATAAAATTCTTAGGAATAAAATTAACCAAGGAGGTAAAAGATCTGTACACTGAATTATAAGACATTGATGAAATAAATTGATGAAGACACAAATAAATGGAAAGATATCCTGTGTTCATGTTTCAGAAAAATTAATGTTGTTAAAATGTTCATACTGCCCAAGTATAGATTCAATGCAATCCCTATGAAAATTCCAATGGCATATTTTACAGAAAAAGAACAAAAATCCTAAAATTCGTATGGAACCACAAAAGACCCCGAACAGCCAGAGCAATCTTGAGAAAGAAGAATAAAGCTGGAGGCATCATACTTCCTGATTTCAAACCATACTATAAATCTATAGTAATCAAAACAGTAGGGTACTTGCATAAAAACAGACACATAGAGCAATGGAACAGAATCAAGAGCTCAGAAATAAACCCACCTATATGTGGTTAATTAATATTTGACAAGGGAGCTAAGAATACTCAATAGGGAAAAGATAGTCTTTTCAACAAGCGGTGCTGAAAAAACTGGATATCCACATGCACAAGAATGAAACTGGACCCCTATTTTACATCACACACAAAAATTAACTCAAAATGGATTAAAGACTTAAATGTAATGCCTCAAACCATGAAACTCCTGAAGAAAACAGGAAAAAAGCTCCTTGACATGGGTCTTGGCAATGATTTTTTGGATATGACGCCTAAAGCACAAGGAACAAAATAAAAAATAAACGAGTAAAACTGCATTGAACTAAAAAGCTTATGTATATCAAAATAAACAGTCAACAAAATGAAAAGTCAGCCTACAGAATGGGAGAAATAATTTGCAAATCATCTATCTGACAAGGGGTTAATGTCCAAAATATATAAAGAAGTCATATAACTCTATAGCAAAAAAAAAAAAACCAGAAAACACCCCAACCCACAAATAATCCAATTAAAAATGGGCAAAGGACCTGAACAGACAGTTTTGCAAAGAAGATATACGAATGGCCAACAGGTACATGACATGAAAAGGTGCTCAACATCACTAATCATCAGGGAAATGCAAATCAAACTATCACCTTACATCTGTTAATGGCTATTATGAAAAAGACAAGAGATAACAAATGCCGGCAAGAATGTGAAGAAAAGGGAAGTCCTGTGTACTGTTGGTGGGATTGTAAATTTGTACAGCTACTATGGAAACAGTATGAAGATTCCTCAAAAAATTAAAACTAGAACTACCATATTATTCAGCAATTCTTCTGGGTCTATATCTGAAGGAAGCAAAATCATCACGTTGAGAAGATATCTGCACTTCCATGTTCACTGCAGCATTATTCGCAATAGCCAAGACAGGCAAACAACCTAAGTGTCCATTGACAAATGAATGGATAAAGGAAATGGGTGAAGGTGGTCAAAGAGTACAAACTTCCAGGGGTAAGATGAATGAGTTCTGGCGATCTAATGTACATCATGATGACTATAGTGAACAATACTATACTGTATACTTGAAAGTTGCTGAGAGATTATATCTTAAAAGTCCTCACCACACACACAAAAATGATAACTATATGAGGTGGTAGATGTGTTAACTAACCTTATTGTGGTAATCGTTTTGCAATATATATGTATATCAAATCATCACATTGTATGCCTTAAAATTACACAATGTTATATGTCAAATACGTCTCAATAAAGCTGGAAAAACAAAGAAGATGAAAAGAACCCATAGAGTGAGAGAAAATATTTACAAATCATTTATCTGATAAGGCTCTAGTATCCAGAATATATAAAGAACTCTTATAACTCAACAATAAAAAAGACAAATCACTCAATTTAAAAATGGCAAAGAACTTGAATAGACATTTTTCCAAAAGAAGATATACAGATGGCAAATAACCACATGAAAAGATGCTCAATATCATTAGGGAAATGCAAATCAAAACTACAATGGGATACCACTTCACACCCATGAAGAGAGCTATAATAATAACAATAATAATAATAATAAAAATAGAAAGTTTGTGTATTGGTGAGGATGTGGAGAAAATGGAATTCTCATACATTGCCGCTGGAACTGGGAGCAGAGGATCCAGCCATGCATACCTGGGCATCTGACCTATAAAAGTGTGAAATAATAAAAATTTGTGTTGTTTAAATAATTAAATTTGTGGTAATTTGATATGGTAGCAATAGAAAATGAAGGCAGTACTACATGACTACCAAGGCTAGGTTATAAAAGGCAAAAAGGCAGTACAACTTTCACCTGGCATGCTCTTTCTCTCTGGACTCATACCTTTGGAATACTGAGCAACCACCTAAGAAGCATGGCTAACCTGAAGCTACTATGCTGGAGAGAACATACAGAGATAGAGATGTCTGAGCTGTTCCATTCCCAAGCTGTTTGAGTCTTCCAGTTTAGGTGCCAGGCATCTCAGAAGACGCTTTTGATATAGATTTAGCTCCCACTACCATCAAACTAAGAGATCCCTAGTAAGAACCACCATAGCCCAATCAACCTCCTTAACTATGACATGACGATGATGATGATGATAAAATGAGTTTTGCTTTATGAAACTAAGTTTCTGGTGATTCCTTGCACAGCCATAAAAAAATCCAAACTCTTCCTTGATTTTTTTGTCCCTCTACAAAGAGAGGAGATTAAAAACTTTCTCTGTACAAAGGAAGAAGCTGCTGAATCGTAGAGGAGTATATAGAAAATCGTAGAGTGAGGTAGTGATATGGGTCTTCACTCTTCATGTCTCTGGTAAGGCTAAGGGAAAAACAGCAAGTACCTGTGGCTCACTTTTCATCTAGAACAGGGATTGGCAAACTTTTATTTAAAGGGCAAGATAGTGAATATTTTAGGCTTCTCAGGCTAAGAAGCAAAATCAAGGTTATGATGTAGAAACTTATATAACCATTTACTTTTACTGGCTAAGTATACGTATTACACTTCATATTTTGTCCCAAACAATCATGCTTCTTTGCTTCCAAATATCCCACTGCAGGTAGGCTGCTCTTCAATGGAGGCTGTGTTTCCAAGTTCTGAAATGTGAGTGTATTCTGTAGACAATGATTGTGTGGGCTGTGATTTTAGCCATTTTGTGTGAGGCCTGCTTCTCTTTGCAGTTGTCTTCTTTGACTTGAAAGTTGCCAGATACTTTGACTCAAACTGAGTAGGAAAATGCTAAATTGAATTTGAAATAGAAATGGTGAATATTTCAAGTGCTTTCCCAAGTCTTTTGCACATGACGTCATTCCAAGTGTAGTGGAAAGAAAACTAGATTTCAAGTCATGAGATTTGAATATGAGGCATGTTCTAGTTGCAGTACCATGAGCATGATGGTTAATATCTCTGAGCCTAAGTTTCTGTAAGCTGATGGGATTAATATCTGCCTGCTCACTTAAATGCAAGTGGTTAAAGTTCAAATGAGATAAAAGAATATGATGGCGAATTGCAGCTTCAAAGTGCATGACACCTGCTAATTCTTATTGATGTGCCTATTACAAAGCATTTGGTCTTCTCATCCTGGATTCCTCTTCCTTCCTTCCTCCCTCCCTTCTGCCCTCATCTGTCCTCCCTCTCTCTCATGTTTCAAAATCTTCATGATTCTCTGTTCTCCATGAATCTGTTCTGCTATTTGCTTAACTGATAAATTAATTTTGTGGCTACTCATTCAATATGCTCTCCTATTTTGATCTGATGTCTCCCAGTAGTGATTTTCTGGAAATTAGATGCAAAAAATGATGACCTCCAGTGGTACAGATTGTGGATAGGTGGCACATGATTGTGGAAGGTATTTTGTATTAGAAGGGCCTTTTGGAGCTTATGTTGGCCATTTCTCCATACACTCATTAATTCTCAAATAATTAGGAGTAGCTGCTCTTTGAGAGGCTCTGGGCTTGGTGCTGCAGATACAGTAGTGAATGAGACAGACAAGGTCCATCTTGCATAGATCTTACACGGTAATGGGGAGTGTATTAATTTCCTATCATTGCTGTAACAAATTACCACAATCTTAGTAGCTTAAGACAACACAAAATTACTATCTTTCATTATGGAGGTCAGGAGCCTAAAATGGGTGCACAGAGATGTGTTCCTTCTGGAACCCCAGGGAAGGATCTATTTCCTTGCCATTTCCAGCTTCTAGAGGTTGCCTGCATGCTATGGCTCATGTCCCCTTTCCTCTATCTTCAAAGCTGGGAATGTAGCATCTTTAAATCTCTTTTTCTCTGTCCTTCTTCTGTCCTTCTGCTTTCATTGTCACATCACCTTCTATCTGACTCTGACCCTCCTGCCTCCCTCTTACAGGGATCCTTGTGATGACACTGGGCTCAGCTAGATAATCCAGGATAATCTTCTCAACTTAAGATCCTTAACTCAGTCACATCTGCAAAGTCACTTTTTTTCATATAAAGTAACATTTATGAGTTCTGGGAATTAGGGTGTATACACCTCTAGGGAGTCATTATTTAGTCTACCACAGGGAGAGAGAGAAAGTAAACAGGCGTAAAAATATGTAAGAGAATTTTGGAGTATGATTTGCGCTATGAAGGCAATATGTGGGGGTAATATGATAGAGCTGCTCTGTCCAGTGTGGTAGCCACAAGCTGCATGTGACAGTTGAGTTCTTTAAATGGGGCTAGTGTGATCGAGGAGCTGAATTTTAAATTTTATTTTATTTTAAATAATTTAAATTCAGGTAGCCACAAATGGCTAGTGGCTACCATATTGGACAGCACAGCTCTAGGCCTTTTAGAGGCCACAGAAGAAAATGTTCCCTCTCTTTATAACTTAGCTGAATTGTATGAAGATCCATGAAAGCAGTCAATTCCCATCAACCTTAATAGATGGAATGAGGCTAGTCAGGTGAGCAACTAGATATTTTTCCTGAAGGAGCAAAAGAGAAACATTCCCTATCACTATAGCAATCCTCCAGTTCCAACCAGAGAAAATCTCTTCCATTTTGAGGGGTAAGGTAGGACACTGCTCATAATACTTCATTTCCTTCCTTATATATCCACATACTTGCCCCAGCTTCATGGTGAGCTGAGTGTATTTCCTCATCTCTTGACTTTGAGCTTCACCACGTGACTTGTGTTGGCCAATGAAGTGTTAACAACTATGACACAAGCACAGGCTTTACACTTGCTTGTATGGTTGAGTTTAACCTCTTGTGTTCCTATGATTGCCATGAGAACCTGGGTAACCGCTGGTCCAAGGAAAATGTGGAGACACGTGGGAATGGACCTGAATCTAATCTAGAGACTGACACCTTATGCCTGGAGTCCATTCTAGCCTAGCCGAGGTACAGCCAATCTATAGATCTGTTTTAAGACGCAGAGTTTTGGGTCAATTTGTTACTCGTCATTATTGTAACATAGCTGACTAATACAAGGGGAAATATAAGAAGGATTTCTCCTTTCTTGGAGGACTTTGCACATTATTGAGGGAGGTTGAATTAACCTCCGTAATTCTTCTGAGCTCCCTTTGGATTTTGCATTTAGTGCTGGGGAGATCAGACAGGGATTATTTGCTTTCAAGGCAGTTTCTTTTAGTAGTTTTACGAAGAGGGAGACCTGCAAATTCTATGGATTTGTGTAACAGAAATTGCACAGCTCAGTGAGCAAGGCAGCTGAGTAGAACCCTTTGCTTTAATAAGGTCTATTTCTGGCTTAAATGATGCAACTTTCTTCTTCCTGAACTCCTTATCTCTCAAGCTTTGTTACCAGGAAAACAAGGAAAATATCACTAGTTAGCCTTCCTTCCAAAGTAAATGTGAGGAAAATCAAAGATGGCAAAGACTTTTAAAAGCCCACAGTACTTTAAATACGTGGCTTTTCTTTCAGTAGCTAGAGTCGCTAAAAATTAACCTGGCAATGCCTCCCAAACGGACATTCTCTTCTTAGTGACTGAGGGCAAGCTTAGCCAGCTCTCCTGTTGTTTCTCTGCAGGGCCAAAGTTGAGTGAATTTTTCTCCCTGTGATTTTGTTTGCCTCCTGAGCATTAATGATGCTGGAATAGTATTGTACTCTCCCCCCAGGTGCATTGATTTTCCTGCTTGAATTGATGTAGTCCCACAAAGAGAACACCTCACTGTTATTATCCTTCTGGATGCTCTATTCGCTGGCTCAGCCACTCTACTCAGCTTAATCAAAAGTAGGCTGTGTCTATGGAAGAAAATACAGCTTTTCAGATGTGGGAAACTTCCTCAGCTTCAAGCATGAGAATAGGCATCTATTCAAAGATTAAGGAAACCAGATTTCAAAAATTTCATGTAGCAATTAATGAAATTATCAATGGAACAGAAAACTATAGACTGCAAGATTTTGAATTCTACTTGCTTAAGTATATGCAGGAAAAATTACTTCTTATATGTTAGAATCTGGCAACAGAGGCCAAAAGTCATGATTATTGCCTATGTTTTCTCTATTTTGGATGATGATTCTTATTCTCTGAGGAAGCCATTAGATTGGGACAATTACCAATATCCACACAGGGAAGTTTGGCTTATTCCTCTCTGCTCTTGTTGCAGTTGCTCAACTCAATCATATTATCCCTATTTGTGGTGTATGTCCAGAAACTTCTCCCCAGGCCAGAGGTCAGCCAGGCTATCATAGTCCTTTGGGTCCAGGACTAATGGAGCAATTCTTTTCCATGAAGCTTCAGCAGGGCTGAAAACAAGGAGGATGCATAGCTGAGCTGAATAGGAAGTTGAGTCCAGTAAGCCAGAGAGGTCAAATCAAAGCAGATGGTTAAAGCCAAAGGGCCAAAAGCAAATAGTGGCAGGGATTTGGTGCCAGAGAGAAGATAAATCCACTTCAAGAAAGCAGGGTATTATCCCAGGCAACTTTTGAAACAGGTACTGTTGTCAGGAGCTGGCCGCCTATGTGCCTGTAGGAGTGTATTAGCAGAAGGAACCAGATATAAAGGACAGAGATGGGATCTACCCTCCAAGTCTGTCTCTCCCATAAGGCTGTGAGCTCCCTGAGGAAGCTCTTATCTAATTCCTCTAGTGCTTACCATATGTGAACTAAATAAATTTTGGCACCATGAAAAAATAATTATCACAATTAAGGAGATACACAATATTTTTGTTAATGTAACTATTCAAGTAAGTCAAGCTATACAAAGAGACTGTTGGGTTAAGTGAGTAAATTTTCATTTATTATAATTAGTTGCAATTTGTGTAATGGAAGAACAGAAAAGACAGAATTAAAAAGGTGAAATGCACAGTTTTTGAAGGAAAAATGCTGGTCATGGCCAGGGTTTTCTGGTACCAAACTAAGTACATGTTTTCAGAAAGGCTACAGTGATTCTCTGGAGTTAGTAAAAATTGTGGCTTTCACTGCTGTGAAAAGAAGATGGACTTAAAATGTACCCTTTAGGTTCTTTTTAGAGAGCAGCACTTTGAAAGGAGAAAACACCATATAAGTGCCAAGTCTTATTATTATCATCACTGCCATGAATACCTCCATGCCACAGAAAAACATGTTCCTAAAAGAAGTCTGCTTTGGAGATGGGCTGGTGAGGAAAGTTCATTTGAGATATTCCATGCTCAAGCTGCCTGCATTTAGTGCCATCTCCCCCAAATCCCAAATTACTGTCACCACTGTGTGTAGTAAAACTTTCAGGTAAATAAAGAGCACAGCAGGAAGAAATTGTTAAATGTTCATACAGTGGTCTAATGATAAAAATCCCAGAACATTATTTACTTTCACCATAAAGCATAGTACAAAAATAACAATCTACATTCCTGTTACTGACCACTGTCACCAATCACTGTGGAACACTGGCTCTTTTTATCTTTCCCCACAACTGCAGAAAGCCTGAAATAAATCTTCCACACATGAATGTCAGGTCTATTTGGCCTTCAGCTTTTCTAGAACTATTCAAGTTCTCATGCCCATATTCATCTATACATTCCTGGTATGTTTATACACATACACAACATCTACAGCAGGGGTTGGCAAGCTACAATCTGTGGTCCAAATGTAGTCCAAAAATGCCCAAATGTCCACTACCTGTTTTTGTATGTCTCATGAGCTAAGACTGGTTTTAACATTTTTAAATGGCTGCAAAAAAGTCCAAAGAAGAATAATATTTCATGATTTCATGATAAGTGAAAATTGTATGAAATATAAATATTGATGCCCATAAATAAAGTTTTATTGGAACACAGTCATGCTCATAAATTTATGTATTATCTATGGCTGCTTTCGCACTACAACAGAGGCGAGCAGCTGTTACAGAGACCCTATGACTCAGAAAGCCAAAAATAGTTACTCTCTGGCTCTTTACAGATAAATTTTACCAACTCGTGATCTAGAGCATATTAGTTGCTCCTTTTTAAAAATTACTTTTCTGTTGGAGTATAATGTTTAAGTACATATAAGCAAGGTATAAGTAAAAGTATAATGTCTTTTAAAATTAATTTTTTATTGCAGTAACATTGGTTTATAACATTATATAGCATGTATTTCTTCAACTTAGTGTTTTCATGTTCTTTGGATACATACCGAGCAGTGGAATAGCTGGGTCGTACGCTAGTTCTATTCTTTTTTTTTTTTTATTGAGTTATTGATAGGTTACAATCTTGTGAAATTTCAATTGTACATTAATGTTTGTCAGTCATGTTGTAGGTGCACCACTTCACCCTTTGTGCCCACCCCCCACCCCACCTTTCCCCTGGTATCCACTAAACTGTTCTTGGTCCATAACTTTAAATTTCTCATATGAGTGGAGTCATACACAGATTATCTTTCTCTCACTGGCTTATTTCACTTAACATAATTCTCTCAAGGTCCATCCATGTTATTGCAAATGGAATGATTTTGTTCTGTTTTGCAGCTGAGTAGTATTCCATTGTATATATGTACCACATCTTCTTTATCCATTCGTCTGTTGCTGGGCACTTAGGTTGCTTCCACGTCTTGGCTATTGTAAACAGTGCTGCAATAAACATTGGGGTGCACAGGACTTTTGGGATTGCTGACTTCAGGCTCTTTGGATAAATACCCAGTAGTGGGATGGCTGGATCGTATGGTAGTTCTATTCTTAATTTTTTGAGGAATCTCCATACTGTTTTCCATGGTGGCTGCACCAGTTTGCACTCCCACCAGCAGTGTATGAGGGTTCCCTTCTCTCTACATCCTCTCCAACATTTGTTATCTCCTGTCTTGTTGATTATAGCCATTCTGACCGGAGTGAGGTGATACCTCATTGTAGTTTTGACTTGCATTTCCCTGATAGCTAATGATATTGAACATCTTTTCATGTACCTGTTGGTCATCTGCATATCTTCTTTGGAGAAATATCTTTTCAGATCTTTTCCTCATTTTTTAATTGGGTTGTTAGATTTTTTTGTTGTTGAGCTGTATGAGTTCTTTGTATATTTTGGATATTAACCCCTTATCAGATATATTTTCCCAATTGTTAGGTTGTCTTTTTGTTTTGTTGATGGTTTCCTTTGCTGTGTAGGCTTTTAATTTAATGTGGTATTATTTATTTATTTTTTCTATTGTTTCCCTTGCCCAGTCAGACATGGTACTTGAAAATATGCTGCCAAGACTGATGTCGAAGAGCGTACTGTTTATGTTTTCTTCTAGAAGTTTCATGGTTCCAGGTCTTACATTCAAGTCTTTAATCCATTTTGAGTTAATTTTTGTGTATGGTGTGAGGTAATGGTCTACTTTCATTCTTTGCATGTGACTGTCCACTTTTCCCAACACCATTTATTGAAGAGAGGCTCCTTTCTCCATTGTATGTTCTTGATCCCCTTCTTGAAAATTAACTGTCCGTATATGCGTGGCTTTATTTCTGGGTTCTAGATTCTGTTCCATTGATCTGTGTGTCTGTTTTTGTGCCAGTACCATGCTGTTTTGATTACTATAGCTTTGTAGTATATTTTGAAATCAGGGAGTGTGATACCTCCAGCTTTGTTCTTTTTCCTCAGGATTGCTTTGGCTATTCGAGGTCTTTTATTGTTCCATATAAATTTTAGGATTCTTTGTTTTACTTCCGTGAAAAATGTTGTTGGAACTTTGATAGGTATTGTATTGAATCTGTAGATTGCTTTAGGAAGTATGGACATTTCAACTATGTTAATTCTTCCAATCCAAGAGCATGGAATATCTTTCCATTTCTTTATGTCTTCTTCAATTTCTTTCAACAGTGTTTTATAGTTTTCAGTGTATAGGTCTTTCACCTCTTTGGTTAAGTTTGTTCCTAGGTATTTCATTCTTTTTGTTGTAATTGTAAATAGGAGTGTATTCTTAATTTATCTTTCTGCTACTTCATTGATAGTGTATAGAAATGCAGCTTATTTTCATAGTTGATTTTTGTATCCTGCAACTTTACTGTATTGGTTTATTATTTCTAATAGTTTTACGTGGTTTCTTTAGGGTTTTCTGTATATAAAATGTCATCTGAAGATAGTGACAGTTTCACTTCTTCCTTTCCAATTTGGATTCCTTTTATTTCTTTTTCTTGCCTGATTGCTCTGGCTAGGACTTCCAATACTGTGTTAAATAAGAGTGGTGAAAGTGGGCATCCTTGTTTGGTTCCTGTCCTTAGAGGGATAGCTTTCAGTTTTTCTCCATTGAGAATGATATTAGCTGTGAGTTTGTCATATATGGCCTCTATTATGTTGAGGTACTTTCCTACTATACCAATTTTATTTAGAGTTTTTATCATAAATGGATGCTGTATCTTGTCAAATGCTTTCTTTGCATCTATTGAGAAGATCATGTGATTTTTATTCTTCATTTTGTTAATGTTTTGTATCATGTTGATTGATTCGCGGATGTTGTACCATCCCTGCATCCCTGGAATAAATCCCACTTGATCATGGTGTATGATCTTACTGATGCATTGTATTAGATTTACTAGTATTTTGTTGAGGATTTTTGCATTGATCTTCATGAGTGATATTGGCCTATAATTTTCTTTTTTTGTGCTGTCCTTGTCTAGTTTGGTATCAGGGTAATTTTAGCTTTGTAGAATGAGTTAGGAAGCTTCCCCTACTCTTCAACTTTTTGGAAGAGTTTGAGAAGGATATGTATTAATTCTTTTCATGTTTGGTAGAATTCCCAGGGAAGCTGTCTGGTCCTGGACCTTTAATTTTTGGGGAGGTTTTTTGATTACTCTTTCAATCTCCTTACTGGCGATTGGTCTATTGAAATTCTCTATTTCTTCTTGATTCAGTTTTGGAAGGCTGTATGATTCTAAGAATTTGTCCATTTCTTCTAGATTATTGAGTTTGTTGGCTTATAGCTTTTTGTAGTACACTCTTACAATCTTTTTGTATTTCTGAGGTTTCCACTGTGATTTCTCCTGTTTCATTTCTGATTTTATTTATTTGAGCCTTCTCTCTTTTTTCTTGGTAAGTCTAGCTAAAGGTTTGTCAATTTTGTTTACCTCTTCAAAGAACCATCTCTTATACCCCAGTCAGGATGGTCTCTTGTTGTGGGACTTCTTTTAATCCAGTTTTCAGTTCTCTCTCAGGTGTAATTGTTCCAAGAATCATTGTAATTTGGTTGTGTTCACGGGAGGAGTTGAGTTCAGAGTCCACCTATGCCATCATCTTGACACCAACCTCCTAATGTTTTGTTGAATAGAATGCTTCAATAAAGGGTACAAATTCTATGAAATTTACATATGGATTCACGTGAGTAACCACCACTCAGATAAGAATTTGAAAAATTTCCAGCACCCCAGAAGGCTCCTTCTCAGTCAACACTCACTCCCAAAGTTGTCTCTTTTTCTAAAGGCAATCACCATAAATTGATTCTTCCTATTTTTGAAATTTATGTAAACAGAGTAATATAGTGTGTATTTTTTTGCCTGGTTTATTTTATCCAACATTGTGTCTGTGAAATTCACTCATATTGTTACATATGGCAGTAGTTTGTTCTATTGTATGAATATACTATAATTTATTTATATATTATACTCTTGTTGGATATTGGGTAGTTTTCAATTTTTGACTACTGTGACTACAGCAGCTATGAACATTCTTGTACATATATTTTTGTGAACATATACATTCAATTCTCTTGAGTATCTGCCTAAAATGGAATTTCTTGGATGCTGATCCTTTTTTAAAAAGTAGAACTCCAGTTTGATATGAGCAAGATACATTTGGTAGGACCTTTTAAAAGTATGAAGCAAAAAATATTTTTATCTTTGGAGATGAATACTGAAGTATTAAGGGGGTAAATTCTGGGACATTATTTAAAAGGCTATAGTAAAAGAGAAGATAAAGGGAAATAGATTTTTTTTTTTAAATATTGGCACCTGAGCTAACAACTGTTGCCAATCTTTGTTTTTTTCTGCTTTTTCTCCCCCAATCCCCCCAGTACATAGTTGTATATTTTAGTTGTGGGTCCTTCTAATTGTAGCATGTGGGATGCTGCCTCAGTATGGCCTGATGAGTGATGCCATGTCCACACCCAGAATCCAAACTGGCAAAACCCTGGGCCGCCAAAGTGGAGCACACAAACTTAACCACTCAGCTATGGGGCCAGCCCTGGAAATAGATTTTTGGTGATTGAAACTATGTGATAGGTCAATTAAGGTTCATTGTACTCTCTATTCTTTAGTGCATTTGGAAACTTTTCCAATAAAAATCACAAAACAGATGAAACAGGTTGAAGTGATTAATGAGGCATGCTACTATTACCCAACCAGAATGCTAGGCATCGAGGAAAGTTTCAACTTCTACGAGTGTGATTAGAGCTGCATTTTCTGGTATATGAAAAAAAATACAAACTCGTCTCAATTATTAGGAAAATACTTGCAAATATCTAGAATAGGATGTGGGGACAAAGATAAAACTAAATGTATACAATTCCACATCTGGAAATTGCTAGGCATACATTCTTAAGCAATGTCTTTACCTTTGTCTGTAGAACAGAAATTCTTGAATCCAGAGTTACTATGAAGATTATGAGATAAAACATACATAAGCCTTTGTTTAGCACTCAGTACATAGGAAGTACTCAATAAATGTCGTTTAAGCCTATGTCTATCATGCATAGACTGAAGAGGAGTTCAACTTTTGGCAATGTAACAAGTCTCTCACTGAGAACACCTACAAAATCTGAACTAAATATTTAAAAGTTCTATTTGAAGGCATAAGGGAGCTACCAAGGTGCTAGGATTAGATTAGTGGCACTAAGATCCTATAGAGAAGAAAATCCAGAGAAGTGAGCCTGGCATTTGGCACTGATTTATACCTCAAGGCATGTGACCATTCCAAAAGCTGAGAGGCTAATAAATGGGACAGAGTTTTCAATAGACTTAGAAGCATCCTGTGATGAAAATTCGAGTTCAAGACCACCAAGAGGGAGGAGTCCTAACATATCTTCCAGGATTTCTGTTAGAACTCTAAAGGCACCTAAATATATAAAACAAAAATTAACAGACCTTAAGGGAGAAATAGCTAGCAATACAATAATAGTAGGGGACTTTAAAACCCCACTTACATCAATGGATAGATCATCCAGACAGAAAGTCAATAATGAAACATTGGTCTGAAATGACATGTCAGACCAGATGGACTTGCTAGATATATACAGAATATTCCACCCAAAATCAACAGAATATACATCCTTCTCAAGTGCACATAGAACATTCTCTAGGATAGATCATATGTTAGGACACAAAACAACTCTTAATAAATTTAAGAAGATTGAAATCATATCAAAGAACCTTCTCTGACCACAATGGTATGAAACTAGAAATCAATTATAAGAAGAAAACTGGAAGTGACAAATATGTGCAGATTAAACAATATGCTATTGAACACCAATGGGTAAACAAAGAAATCAAAAGAGAAATAAAAAAATACCTTGAGACAAATTAAAATGGAAATAAAACATACCAAAACTTTTGAGATGCAGCAAAAGAGGGAAGTTTATAGCAATAAATGCCAACCTCAAGAAACAAAAAAAACACTCAAACAACCTAACTTTATACCTCACGGAAATAGAAAAAGAAGAACAAATGAAGCCCAAAGTTAGTAGAAGGAAGGAAGTAATAAAGATCAGGGCAGAAACACATGAATAGAGACTAAAAAGAAAATAGAAAAGATCAGTGAAACAAAGAGCTGGTTCTGTGAAAAGACAAACAAATTGACAAACCTTTAGCTAGACTCACAAAGAAACAAAGAGAGGGGACTCAAATAATTAAAATCAGATATGAAAGAGGGAACATAACAACTGATACCACAGAAATAGAAAGGACCATAGAAACCCACTATGAACAGTTATACACCAACAAATTGGACAACCCATAAGAAATGGATAAATTCCTAGAAATATACAACTTTCCAGGACTGAATCCTGAAGAAATAGAAAATCTGAGCAGACTGATTACTAGTAAGGAGATTGAATCAGTAATCAAAAATCTCCCAACAAACAGAAGTCCAGGATCAGATGGCTTCACTGGTGAATTCTACCAAACATTCAAAGAAGAATTAATACCAATCCTTGTCAAAATCTACCAAAAAATAGTACAGGAGGGAATGCTTCTAAGTCATTTTATGAGGCCAGCATTACTCTGATACTAAAACCAGACAGATACCATAAGAAAAGAAAATTGCTGGACAATATCCCTGATGAATATACATGCTGAAGTCCTCAACAAAATATTTGCAAACCATTTTCAACAATACATTAAAAGGATCAAACACCATGATCACGTGAGATTTATTTAGGGATGCAAGAATGGTTTAATATCCACACAATGTGATACACCACATTAACAAAATGAAGGATTAAAAATCATGTGATCATCTTAATAGGTGCAAAAACCCCCACATTTGACAAAATTCAACATCCATTTAGGATAAAAACTCACAACAAAGTGGGTATAAAGGGAATGTACCTCAACATAATAAAGGCGATGTATGACAAGTCCACAGCTGACATCCTACTTAATGGTGAATGGCTGAAAGCTTATCCTCTAAGATCAGGAAAAAGACCAGGATGCTCACTCTTGCCACTTTTATTCAAGACAGTGTTGGAAGTCCTAGAGCGAGCAATTAAGAAAGAAAATGAAATAAAATGCATCCAAATTAGAAAGTAAAACTGTCACTATTTGCAGATGGCATATTATATATATAAAATCCTAAAGACTCCACCAAAAAACCATTGCAACTAATAAATTCAGTAAAGTTACAGGATACAAAATCAAAATACAAAAATATGTTGCATTTCTATACACTAAAAACAAACTATCAGAAAGAGAAATAAAGAAAAATCCCATTTATAATTGCATCAGAAAAAATAAAACACCTCAGAATAAATTTAACCAAGGAGTTAAAAGACCTGTGCACTGAAAACTATAAGATAATGATGGAAGAAATTGAAGAAGACACAAATAGATGGAAAGATATACCATGCTTATGGATTGAAAGAATCCATATTGTTAAAATGTCCATACTACTCAAAGCAGTCTACAGATTCAATGCAATCTCAATCAAAATTCCATTGGCATTTTTCAAAGAAATAGAACAAACAATCCTAAAATTTATATGGAACCACAAAAAAACCCCAAACTGCCAAAACAATCCTGAAAAAGAACACAGCTGAAGGCATCATGCTCCCTGATTTCAAACTATATCACAAAGCTATAGTAATCAAAACAGTATGGAATTGGCATAAAAACAGACACATAGCTGAATGGAACAGAATCGAGAGCCCAGAAACAAACCCATGCACATATGGTCAATTAATTTATGACCAAAGGAGCCAAGAATATACAATTGGGAAAGGACAGTCTCTTCAATCAATGGTGTTGGGAAAACTGGACAGCCACATGCAAAAGAATGAAAGTACGCCACTATCTTACACCATACACAAAAATTAACTCAAAATGGATTAAAGACTTGAATGTAAGACCTGAAACCATTAAACTCCTAGAAGAAAACATAGACAATAAGTTCCTTGACATTGATCTTGGCGATGACTTTTTGAATCCAAAGCAAAGATAAATAAGTGGACTACATCATACTAAAAAGCTTCTGCATAGCAGAGAAAACTATCAACAAAATGAAAAAGCAACCTGTGATATGGGGGAAAATATTTGCAACTCATATATCTGATAAGGGGCTAATATCTAAAATAGATGAAGAATTCATACAATTCAATAGCAAGAAAAACAAGCCATCAGATTAAAAAATGGGCAGAAGACCTGAATAGGTATTTTTCCAAAGAAGACATATAGGTGGCTAACGGGTACATGAAAAGATGCTCTACATCATTAATCACCAGGGAAATATGAATCAAAACCACAATGAGATATCACTTCACACTTGTTAGAATGGCTATTATCAAAAAGATAAGAAATAACGAGTGTTGGCAAGGATGTGGAGAAAAGGGAATCTTTGTGCACTGCTGGTGGGAGTGTAAATTGGTGCAGCCATTATGGAAAACAGTATGGAGGTCCCTCAAAAAATTAAAAATAGAACTACTATATGATCCAGCAATTCCCCTTCTGGTTATTTATCCAAAGAAAACAAAATAATAACTTGAAAAGATATATGCACTCCCATATTCATTGCAGATTTATGATAGCCAAGACATTGCAACAACCTAAGTGTCTGTTGATGTATGAACGGATAAAGAAAATGTGGTCTATTTATACAATGGAATATTATTCAGCCAAAAAAAGCATTAAATTTTGCCTTTTGCAACAACATGGATTGACCTTGAGGGTATTAAGCTAAGTGAAATAAGTCAGAGAGAGACAAATTTTGTGTGATCTCTTATATGTGGAATCTAAAAAAAAAACACCCCAAAACAAAAAACCAAGCTCATAGGTACAGAGAACAGATTTGTGTTTGCCAAATGCAAGGTGTGAGAAAAATAGGTGAACTGTTGTGGTTATTTTAAATAAAAGAAGATGACAACCTAACAGAAAAACAGGCAAGAATTACATAGGCACTTATGAAATAAGATATCCAAATGATAAACTGACTTTAAAAAGGCAAACTAAATGTCTAAAGACCTACCAGAATGACTAAAAGTTTAAAAACCCTGAAAATATCTAATGTAGGCAAGAATGTGGAGCAAGGGGAAAATCTGTACTCTATTGGTGGGAGATTTAATTGGTTCAACGACTCTGGAAAACTATCAGTGTTTACCAAAGTTGAACACATGCATATCCTGTCACCCAGAAATTTCACTCTTAGGCATATAACCAATAGACATGTATACATATTTGTACCAGACATGTTCAGAAACATTTATAGCAGCTTTATTTGAAATGACTAAGAACTGTAAAAATAACCCCACAAAACCACCAAACGCGCATCAACTATAGAATGAGTTAATAATGTCCCAAAGAAGCCAGTCACTAAAGAATAGATACTGTATGGTTGCATTTTCATAAAGTTCAAGAACAACCAAAACTAATCTATGTTGTTGGAATTCAGGATGGTGGTTACATTTGGGGGATAAATAGGTCTTGATTGAGAGGAGGCATGATGCTGGCTTCTTGGAAGCTGATAATTTGCTTTCTTGATCTAAGCGATCGTTACTTGGGTGTGTTCACTTTGTGATAATTCACTGAGCTGTATATTTATGAGTTGAATATATATTATACTTCAATAAAAAGTTAATAATTTAGTTTCTTGCAAAATGAAGAAGGCAAACTAAATAACCATGTATATTCTATCATGCATTCTTTTTCTGCAATCACAGTGATATTCATGTTTTTCTATATTTATGTACCAGTAAATTGGTATGTCCTAGTGATAAAACATCTCAAAATAGGTTGAAACAAATAGACTTAAAAGATGATATTTTTTATTGTGGTAAAAAAACACATAAGATTTACCCTCAAATTTTTAAGCATGTGGCACAGTACTGTTACATATAGGGACGATGTTGTCCAGCAGATCTCTAGAACTTATTCAGCTTGCATAACTGAGACTTTATACCCATTGAACAGCAACTCCCCATCTCCCCTTCCCCTGGCTCCTGGCAACCGGCATTCTATTTTCTTCTTCTATGAGCTTGACTATTTCAGATACCTCATGTAAGTGGCATCATGCAGTATTTATCCTTCGGTGACTGATTTATTTCACTTAGCATATGTCTTCAAGCTTCATCCATGTTGTTGCATATCAATCATAGGATTTCCTTCATTTTTAAGGCTGAATAATATTCCATTGTATGTATACATATTTTATTTATTCATTCCAAATCTTGCCTATTGTGAATAATGCTGCAATAAACATGGGAGTCCAAATATTTCTTCAAGATCCTGATTTCAATTCTTTGGAATAAATACCCAGAAGTGGGATTGCTGGATTATATGGTAGTTCTATTTTTAATTTTTTGAGGAACCTCCATACTGTTTTCCATAGTGACTGCACCAATTCACATTCCCACCAACAGTGCACAAGGTTTCCAATTTCTCCACATCCTTTCCAACACTTGTTAGTTTTTGATAATTGTCGTCCTAACAGGTGTGAAGTGATATCTCTTTGTAGCTTTTATTTGCATTTCCCTAGTGATTAGTGACGTTGAATACTTTTTCACATACCTGCCAGCCATTTGTATGTCTTCTTTGGAGAAATGTTTATTCAGTTCCTTTACCCGCTTTTTAATCTAGTCATTTATTTAATTTTGCTCTTGTGTTATAGGAGTACCTTATATATTCTGGATATTAACCTCTTATCAGATATGTGGTTTGCAAGTATTTTTCCCATTCTGTAGGTTGGTTTTTCACTCTGTTGATTGTTTCCTTAATAATATTTGTTTAATGTTTAAAAATGACAACACTAAATTAGTTTAATTTGCATTTAGTTTTCTTGCAGTTAAACACAGACTTAATTTTCATTTTATGATTCATAGCTGTGAAGGGTTCCTTTCACAGAATGGATGTGTAATTTAGTTTTTCTATTTTCTGTGGACACATTTGACTGCTTTATCTTCTTGAGAAGTTCCAGCTCAGATGTGTTTGGACACTTCAATGCATTTCTGACAGAGACACAACACAACCTAATTTTACAAAGCATTCTGTAACTCATAAATGGGATAAAACTGATCTATAATATCCACCTTCATCATAGACTCTCATTTGCTATTTGGGCCAAATCACTGAACACTGTCTGAAGTTCAGATTTCCAATTTCTAATTTTATGGTAGTTTTTTGACTGCCCCCCCCCCCCCCATTCTTTGTGGTCTATTCCAGGTGAAGCAATTTCTTTTGGTGGGATTGGCATATCTCTTCCTTTTTGATGCTGAAGACTTACATTACTTTATTTTCACTTTTGGTTATAGGGTTTAATAATAAATATTAAGCATTATTTATTCTGGGCTCACTAGAACCAGTCAAATGTTGTTTCTGGGCTTGCATGGTCACATCTTTGCTTGAATTATTTATATATAATTATATTGCTTTTGAGAAAAATAAGAGATGCAATTGGTGAAGCTGTTAAAATGACTGTAATTAAAGTAATACATGAGAAAAGGATCCAATTTTGTGGATAGTTGTTTATTCTGCATTTTACCTTTCAAAACAATTAAATTGTTATATACTTGTATGCTCACAGGGAATATTTGCAATATAATTTTAAACTGGGGCAAATTAGTATTTTATATCAACCCATTAGAGAAACAAGCAAAGAACCTAATCCCCCTCCCTTAGGTTGAGGCAAACGCTGGTCTCAGGAGATGGTTATCCTTTTATTTTCTGTAATCACTAAGAAAATATGGGAGAACTTCCCATCACCATTCTCAGGCCTGTGAGGCTACTAGGATTGGTAGTTTAAAGGGCCATACGTTGGCTTGAGCTTGTCTTACCCATTGAGGTACCTACTGATGATGACTTAAGCTATACTATAATCTTGCTCCAACTTCAGCCATTCCCCACCCCACCCTGATTTTAGGAAATTGCCTTGTCATGGAGGTATGCATATTTGGGTGTCTGGGTAGACTTAACGCTTCTGCCATTTTTCAATTTAATGAAAATCCACAATGAAATTACATTCTAAGCGTCTTTCAAAAAGTTTGGATAATTATTCATTACTCAATTTGAGTACCTCAGTAGCCTTTAGTTTTCATCTAATTGGTAATGACCTTCAGCCAACTTCCTTCTCTCTCAAATTCCCTAATCACATTTCACAGCAGTACCATCCAACGATCCCGGAAAAGCCGCATGCCGAGATGCTAAGGAAATCCATGCAGGCTTGAAACACTTAAAGAGAACTGGAGTGGACAAGAAAAAGAAAAACCATCCAACCTCTTCAAGTCTATAAAGTGTAATATCTGGCAATGCATCTCATTAGATGTTTCAAAAGAGTTTTTCAAATTATTTTCTGAAAATAACACAGACTTTATATTTCCAGAAAACCCAAGTGTGGCATGATTTTGCATTGTTTAATATAATTTCAGAATAGTCACAAAGCTCTGTTTTAAACATTTGTTCACCTTTAAATGAGCTTGGTATTATTTTTCCAATGAGATCAATTAACGTAGACAGTAACAGAGTCAAGGTCTATGTCAATCATTATGGAAATGCTGGAAAAGTAACTTGAAGAGAGCAATATTCCTCAGAAATAGATGCAACAATTTGAGAGAATCAGTGGGGCTCCAGGGCTTTACTGCCATGAAGCCAAGTCCCCAGACCAAACGTGAAGACAATGTAATCAAGCACCTAAATTATTTATCTGTACACTGGATTCTTGGTTTAATGAGGCTAAATCCAGTTACCTAACCACCTGAGTGTTTCCTATTTCACGGGTTGTTATGGGATCATGTAGACACTAACTATATGACTCTAAGATCTATTTTTATTCAACAAGAATTGCACATAGTATTGTACATGACTTGAATTTATATAACTCTCCCTATCATGGCATTTTACAGGAGGAGATGATTTAAAACGTGCCATCTGACTTGCAAGTAAAAAGAGCATCTCTAAAATGATACTAGTTACTGAAAATACAGCAGCAGACAACTTATTTCCGGGAAACAAAAGAATGATTTCGAAAAGCTAATTTGAAAGGGTTGTCCTGCAAGAAAGGGCTCAGTTGGTAGAGCTTTGCTCTTCATATCAGCCCTTCTCCTTACTACCTCCTCCTGGTACTGCCCTACCCAGAGTACAGGTGTTTAGACAAGTTTAAAGAACGAGAATGTACTGACATACAAAGAAGCATTTTCTTGGAGCATTTGAATCCATTCTAAGAGTTGGCCTAAGACTGATCCAAAGAAAGTGAGAGAAAGCAAGAGAGAAAACCATCATCCTAAAAGGAACCAAATCAACATAGTCTGATCAAAGTGGAAATGCATCTAAGAAACTTCTTCTAAAATGAAAATATGATTGCAAAAGTGTACAGATGTGAGTGAATGTGTTATTTTACTATCTTGTGCTTTATGATTTTAGTGTTAGTTTTATTTTTGTTCAGTTTTACAGAGCTGCATATTTAAGAATTTCCTCAACTCTGAGACAAAGAAGGATTAAGGATAGTTCTTAAGGATAGTTATGAAGAGATAAGCTCTTCAGAGAGTAAAGAACATTTTTTAAAAAGTTTATCTTCTGGATGCACAAGAGTATTTTTTTTCCTGAAGTCTTTGTGGTTTCAGGGCAGACCAAACAGTGTTGACAACAACTTATAAATGATTCTACTAACTGTGGGCCTCCCTTCACCTCTTAGCTGGACTATAATTAACAGTTTAAAAATCGGCCTGAGTATGAAATAGTTGTCTAGTATTATTGCCTCTGCACATTTTGATCAGCTGCCAGCTGAGAAACCTTTGGGCAAAACTTTATAAGCTTATCTCTTGGTTCATTAGGGTTACTGGGGAAAGGAAGAAAAGACAGTCTTCAAGTTGCTGCTAATTAAAATGATTGCCAAGACTCCTCTCGAAGGACCGCTCTTTCAGTTATAAAGTGCATGTGTAAATGAAGCACCCCAGGCCATCAGCAAATTGACAAAAGCAAGTCAGAACCAGTGAGGCTCTGTTTAAACTGAGCTAGCATACAACAGGCTTGGCTGGAAAAAAATGGTGAGGGCATCTATTAGGGTTCTGTAGATTTTCTTGTACGAGCAGCTGTTTTGAAGAATATTGGAAAAATATTGGTTTCTTTTATTTTTTAAGGGCAGTTATTGGAACTTGGATTTAAGATTTGTGATCCAAAACTCTGACCACCATTTGAATTTTTCATCTAAGGTGCTTCATGTTGATATTTTAGGGAATAGTAGTGACATTGGAAATGCTGTCTGCATCCCATTCATGCACCAAGGGTATCTTACTACAAGCACCTGGGTCTCTCTGCCAGAGGGCAGTCTCCAGCCACAGGAGCTTGCTCAAGCTGTGCACAGAGCAGGCCCACTCTGGGGACTCTTGCCCCCTGGGAGCAGCCATCCATCCATACGTGACAACCGGAATTGGTAGCTAAATACCATGAACAACCTTGTCTCTTGGCTGGGACAGCTCTGAGGTGTCTTCTCTACTGTCTCCTGAAAGTTCCCAGTGGGATTGTGCCCCGGTTGCCTTCAGTGGGAATCTGTTCATTATGCAGCCTGTACTGGCTTCCTTCCCTTGTCTATCCTACGTCCTCATTTTCCTCTCAGTAATTGCTGGGACCACCTCCCAAATAAAGTATTTGCACCTAAATCTTTGCCTCACAGTTTGCTTTTGGGAGAATCCAACCTAAAACAAGTGCTATTGATGACAGAGATATAGAGATGGTCCAGTTTGTATGGCTCCAAATAAGTCTCACCTCTGATTTTATTTATTTATGTCTTACCTTCTTTAATCATAACCCAAAAAGAAGCCCCCATAGAATGTGAGAATTTTGGCAATAGCTCAACAATGCACAGAATCATCACATCTCTGATACTTAAATATTTATAATTGCTTATAAGAATTGTTAAACCAATCTGAATTTTAAAAGAACTCACCTGCAAGCATCTCATCTCACTTGAGATATTTTGATACAGTCACAGGGATTTCCGAGAAGTCATGTTAGAAACCTATTAATTGGAAACATGATTAGTTCATTGGATACTAAACATAGATCCAGTCAATGTCTCCATGATACCTTTCAGTTGAAAATGGAAAACTTGGGTTTAAAACCAGAATATTTAGTATATTCACCCCCAATCTTATATATATTTATTTGGGGAATTATCGGCTTTTTCAGTTTCTATCAGATGTTTGTCATGGCATTTTCAATACTGGTCTTTCATAAATCATTAAACAATGTTTACAAGGCTCTTTCCTCAACCCTCCTGAGTCTTTTAAACATGCATATGTTCTGTTGACACGCATAGTAAAGTATTAAACAGAAACTTTAAAGGGTGCAAAGTCAAGCTACCTCTCTTATTCCCTAAATTTTGTCCTGATTATCTGGATGCCAGAAGAAAGCGTGCCCGTTTTAGCCCATACCATTCAATTGTTCAAGTTACTTTAATGTGCCTATATGTGCAAACCAGGTAAAGGAAACAGATTGAATTCAATCAACTCACAGGTTATTTACAAAATACCTGATCAGTAACCTAGTTATTAAATAGTTGCAGCTGGTCAGAGAAAACTGTAGATGAAATCTATGTCATAGACTCAGACCACCAGTATTTTAGTGAGCTTTGTTCCATATCATAGTTGCAGATTTTACACTCAATTTAGCCAAACATCTTTAAAATGCATTATTTTGGTCACCTTTAAGAAAAACCTTATGCTCTTGAAGCAATCCAAAAGATACCCCTCAGTACTTTATGGTCCACAGTTCCAGTTTCATTCTGTGGGTTATTTGACATTCTTCAAAACCCTTTAACTCTCATTCTGTTACATCTGGAGTATTGATCTCAAGACACAGTGATTGTAGTCACCAGAGGGAAAAAATGAGAGTGAATCTACTTTCTTTTTTGTCACTTAGCTTTTTCTATGTAGCCTGGAATGCTAGATTTAAAAAGATGGACTAAGAAAAGGGAAACTAGAAAGAAAAGATCAAAGTTTGCCCTTCTTTTCCTCTAAAAGCATTTGACCATTGCTAAACTCCTGGCATCTTTATCAGGTATTCACTGCAGCTAATAAGTATAAAGAAGGATCTCCAGCCTAAGTATAAACCATATATTTCATATTCTTCATTTATGTTGACTAAGATTGAGTTCAAATTGCATTCTGTGGTGTTTTGATGTCTCTCCCTAAGGCATATGCCTCTAGGAGGTGAAGGAATACAGGCTCTTTCTATGGCTGCTGCTGCTACTGTCACATTGCTTACCTGTTCATTATCCTTTTCCTCTGCTTCTCCTCCGCACTTGCTCCTATCGTTCTGGAAAATCGGGATGCTATGAATTAGTTGGAATCAATGCATTATAAACTGGCAAAAATCCAAATAGAAAGACAGATATTTTGGGAAGAGACATGTAATAGAGTATGCCATCCAGAATAGGAAATATTTTATTGATGTAATAGAGGAAAGACTAATGAAATTTGTGGATTAGGCGAAGTTGAGAGAGATCCCAACTTCTTTAGAAGTCAAAATGGAAACAAAATGAGACCTTGAAAAGTCAGATAAGTGATCCTGGCTTCAAAAAAGACAATGATAAAATACTGAATAATAATAATACAAAACCGTACACAGAAGTTGAGGGAGTTGTTTTCTTTTAAGGAAGGAGATTTAAAAATTCAGATAAAATAGAAAATAAATGTGAAGAAAAGATTCTACAATGCCACTCAACTCAAATGTGATATAATATATTAAAGCAAAACTAACATTGTGAACATATTATTTTGAAATAAGTTTGTATTGATAATGGGAAAATCATTAGCTTTGAAATCAGAAAAGGGGTTCATATCTTGCCTTCTCCATTTGCTAGTCATGTGACTCTAGATAAATTATTTATCCTCCTTTAGCCATATTTTCTTTAGCTATAAAATTTGGATAATACCATTTGTTTTATAAGGATTTTGTAAGGGTTAAATGAAATCATGTAAATCAGTGCTTCTCAGAGGCAATTTTGCTTTCCAGGGGACATGTGGCAATGTTTGGAGACATTTTTGGTTGTCACAACTCAGGGTGCTATTCGCATCTGGTAGGTAGAGGCTAGGGATGCTGCTCAACATCTTACAGTGCACAGGACAGCCAACAAAGAATTATTTGACCCAAAATGTCAATACTGCCGAGGTTGAGAAACCCTGGTAAAGTGCACAGCTCACCACCTGATATATAGTAAACACAGAGTAAATTGTAGGTGCTATTTTAATTATTGCTACCTAAATAACAACATAGAAAACTAACTTACTTTGATGAGAAGGGACGAAGGAAGAAATTTGTAGGATTAAGTTGAGAAAAACATGCTGAAAGCGATCCTGGTTATAACCATTGAAGGCCTTTGTGGGACAAACTAAAATGCTCATTCCAACCTTTTTATTTTAGACACTAAAAATAAAAGGTAAAAGTTTAAGCAATTAAAAGTGATAAAACCATTAAAAAATTCCTATTGCTAGGGTAATGAGAGGCCCTTGGAAAATTTTAACCTATTACAAATAAAGAAGACTGGATTAAACACATTCCAGGGTATTAAAGCTATTAAGATTATTAGACTGTGAAATATGCTGCCAAGGAAGCGCCAGATCCACCATCTCTTGAGACACTGAAAACTCAACTAACAAAACATTACGAAGTATATTTCTGGGAAAAGGGAACTGGCACAGAAGGAGATCAAGCTACTAATTCAAGAGGTCTTTTTATTTCCCTTCTGGTATTTGTGTTTCAGTAGCTACTTTTAAAATGGTAGGAGGCAAAATGTCAAATTGGAAACAAGCTTCATGGGATCAAGCCATAAAAGTCAGTTACTTGATCAGTTTGGCAAAGACCATGGAAATTGGCAAAAGCTTATCTATGATGAAAAAAATTAAGGCTGTTAAAGAGATATCATAATCTATCAAATGAGCTTTAGCATCTACAAGTAGACAGCTGACTTGACTATGAGCAAAAGAAGAAAATTCTTCAGACACTAAAAAAACAACGTGAAAATGGTTACATAGAAGGTAATGATAAAATTTATTGTAATAATTTTTAAATTGAATGTCTAACCTATCCTAGTTGCAGTTTCTTTACTTCACAATGGAGTAAGAGCTCACAAATCTTTGAAAATCTTTAAGGATATAAAGTTTGGGAAGCACTTTGTAAACTGTAAAATAATACAGCACGTGCAGATTATTATGTCTGTACTTAGTAAACGATGCTTCGTTCTCTTTAACAGAAAGTCATTTGACAAGTATCATTTCAACTGATTAAAACAAAACAAAATGTATGCAAATTCACAAGGTAAGCAGAACATAGAAAATGTAGTCGAGTCAGACTAAGTGACTTGCTGAAGGCCTCTTGATATGTTTACAAGGCAGAGCTGGATTGACAAAATTAGATTTTGCCTCTCTGACAAACTGGCTAGTGCTCTTTCTGCTGCTTCGACTCTCTCCCCAACTGTGGGCCTGTGGTCCCACTTTCAAATGAGTACTGATGAAAGGGCAATGCTTAAGGTTGGTATTATACAGGCATCTAGATGTTTCACTAGATCTTAAGCTTCCAGCTCATGATTGTGTTCCTACATGTAGCAGTTGGGCATTTAATAAATATGCTGAATTAATGAATAAAGTTTGAGATTTTACCAAAGAGATTGAATGGACAGACCATTGAAGTTTAGATGAAATGGATATATTTTCTTAAGAATCTCCAGTGTTCAAGACAATCTCTGTTGCAGGTTAGGTTAAGTCTCTTTGAATTAGCAACTTTGAATTGTCAACTCTTAATTGACTAAATTAAGAAGTATAATATGGGAAAGTGTTTTGAAGTAGAAGAAATTCGCAATAATTGGTTCTATTTTCATCACCATTAGCTGAAAGCCAGAACATGTTTAGCTAAAAGAAAATATTTCTGAACACACAATGGAGATGACACGGGGGAACACCATAGCAATTTTCCACTGTTGGAAAAGTTGTCATGTAAAGAGGCACTAGGTTTACTCTATGTGGTCCAAGAGGGCAGCACTACAGCCAAATGATAAAAAATATGGGAAGTTTAATAAGAACTGGCCCAAAGGAATGGCTTCCTTTGGAAGAAATGATCATTTCATTTTTGGAAGTGTTCAAATTACTCACTGGTAAAGCTGTGCAAAGATCCAGACATTGAGTGGAAGGGGGGCTTAAAATAAAAAATTCCATCTCCGAGATTCTATTATCATGATAGATAAATGGATATAAATTTGTGAAATTGCTTCCTGGCTCTTTACCTCAAAAACTAATACTAGCCAACAAAAGTTGTACCTAAATAAAATTGCACATTTTTTAATTGGGTTGTTGGTTTTTTTGTTGTTGAGCTGTATGAGTTCTTTGTATATTTTGGATATTAACCCCTTATCTGATATATGGTTTGCAAATATCTTCTCCCAATTGTTAGGTTGTCTTTTTGTTTTGTTGATGGTTTCCTTTGCTGTGCAGAAGCTTTTTAGTTTGATGTAGTCCCATTTGTTCATTTTTTCTTTTGTTTCCCTTGTCTGGTCAGACATGGTATTTGAAAATATGCTGCTAAGACTGATGTCAAAGAGCGTACTGCCTGTGTTTTCTTCTAGAAGTTTCATGGTTTTGGGTCTTACATTCAAGTCTTTAATCCATTTTGAGTTGATTTTTGTGCATGGTGTAAGGGAATGGTCTACTTTCATTCTTTTGCATGTGACTGTCCAGTTTTCCCAACACCATTTATTGAAGAGACTCTCCTTTCTCCATCATATGCTCTTGGCTTCCTTGTTGAATATTAGCTGTCCATAAATGTGTGGGTTTATTTCTGGGCTCTCGATTCTGTTCCATTGATCTGTGGGTCTGTTTTTGTGCCACTACCACGCTGTTTTGGTTACTATGGCTTTGTAGTATATTTTGAAATCAGGGAGTGTGATACCTCCAGCTTTGTTCTTTTTGCTCAGGAATCCTTTGGCTATTTGGGGTCTTTTATTGTTCCATATAAATTTTAGGATTCTTTGTTCTATTTCTGTAAAAAATATTGTGAACAAAGATTTCTCCAAAGAAGATATACAGATGGCCAAGAGGCATATGAAAAGATGCTCAACATCATTAGCTATCAGGGAAATGCAAATCAAAACTGCAATGACGTATCACCTCACTCCGGTCAGAATGGCTATAATTAACAAGATAGGAAACAAAAAATGTTGGAGAGGATGTGGAGAGAAGGGAACCCTTGTACACTGCTGGTGGGAGTGCAAACTGGTGCAGCCACTATGGAAAGCAGCATGGAGTATCCTCAGAAAATTAAGAATAGATCTACCATATGATCCAGCTATTGCACTGCTGGGTATTTATCCAAAGAACTTGAAAACGCAAAGGTGTAAAGATACTTGCACCCCTATATTCATTGCAGTATTATACACAATAGCCAAGACTTGGAAGCAACCTAGGTGCCCATCAAGGGACGAATGGATAAAGAAGATGTGGTATTTATACACAATGGAATACTACTCAGCCACAAGAAATGATGAAATCTGGCCATTTGTGACAACATGGATGGACCTTGAGGGTATTATGCTGAGTGAAATAAGTCAGAGGGAGAAAGTGAATACCATATGATCTCACTCATAAGTAGAAGATAAAAACAACAACAAACAAACACATAGCATTGGAGATTGGATTGGTGGTTACCAGAGGGGAAGGGGGGAGGGCAAAAGGGGTGATTAGGCTCGAATGTGAGAGGATGGTCTATAATTAGTTTTTGGGTGGTGAACATGGTGTAATCTACACAGAATTTGAAATATATTACGATGTAAATCCGAAAGATATATAATGTTATAATCCAATGTTATTGCAATTAAAAAATAAATAAGTAAATAAAATTAAAAAAAGAAAATTGCATACACTATGTTATCAATGGGTCACACTTTATCAAAACAGTGCAGTCAAAAATGCACTCATGTTTAGCCAGACTTTTCCTATTTGGGCACATTGTTTCTAATTGTAAGTAAGATGGATGGGGTACTGAAATCTAAACAGCGCCAGTAATGGCTTCTAATTATTTTGTTGTAAAAACATAGGCATTCTTTCTCTTTTAATGGCTGCGTTTTCCTGCTGTTTGCAATTGAAACAGCTTCTTTCAGAAACTGTGTGAAATATTTCCTAGGTAATCATTTGGCTAGCCCCAAATGAACAATTTATGTGAGATATGCTAAATAACATTACTAAAACTCAATGGTACTGCCCAGTCACAGGAAAAGCCAGTGTGGAATATACTGCAATTTAACTCTCTCTGCAGGCTCATGGGTGTAATCTCACTGTTGGAAAGACTGCTGACTTCCCAAACAGATCTGCAAAGCATCGAATGACCAAAGGAGTGATAAATGCAATCAGTCAAATTAAAATGTAAACCCTAAGTGGGAGATACTAGGGAGAGTTAGAAATGACTTTTTTTCCCGAAAAAGTCATTTTTTTCAAATAGTATCAGTGAATTTGTTAAAATGCCCAGTCATGGTTTCCACTCCAAATGTTCTGATTCACTAACTCTGGGGTAAGGCACAGGAACCTGTATTTTTAATAAGCAATGCAGGGGAATCTAAAGCAAGTGGCACATAGCTTACATTTTGAGAAACACTGGTAATTCTGTATTTTACACCTTAGTTTCCCCCCAGATTATGAGTTATAACATAGTTGTTTTCCATGTGTAGGGGTTTTAATTTAGAATTATATTCTACGTTATGTTAGGACTATGTCTATGTTATGTTAATTATGTTAGGACACAAACATAATTCTATAACCCTTTCTTTGGAGTCAATCATTATTTTTATAACCATTTGTTAGAGGAGAAAAGTAAGACAGAGAATTAAACTCTATGTTCTATAGGTCTCCAAAACATCACCGAATTACCTTTGCATAGCAAGTTAACTTTTACTTTTGTACCGCTAAGACTCTAGTGAAGCCCTGTCCACTAGAACTTTCTGTGATGATGGAAATATTCTTCACTATCCAATATGGTAGCCAATAGCCACACGTAGTTATTGAGCATGTGAAATGTGTCTAGTGTGACAGAAGAACTAAATTTCTAATTTTAGTTAAATTTAAATTTATATAGGCACACGTGGCTAGTAGCTACTGTTTTGGGCATCACAGTTCTAGACAGAATTTCTGGGAGGTGCATTTCTGGGAGTAAACTCTTAGCAGTGTTCCTAAGACAATGGGCAGAATGGTAAACACCTTAGGAAGATGTTGGGGGTGAATGTAGTGCAACTGGAAATGTTTCTTTTTCTGCCCACCAGACACTGGCCATTTGCCCAGTTTTTTTGTTGGGCTAAGCTACCATACTCTCAACTACCTTATATAACAAAACAGATGCCTTTAGCTTCTCTCTGACTAAATTTAGTCTGTTTTCCTGTGTTCTCTTTATTTTACAGATGCTGACATTTTTGCAGTGAATTACCTTAATATATACTTACTGAATGCACACATCCTCACAGCTGCAAAAATTAAAATATATTCCATTACAGTTTCAGTGACATCTCTCTTAGCAGTAGATCTTGTAAGTTTCGTTTCCAAAGTAATACTGCTTTTGATCACTTTCTCAATTCTTCAGATGAAATATCCTTTAGTAATGAAATGCCTGAGTAACGCAGGTTTAAGACAGAAGAGGAAAAACAGATGCTGAATCTCAATCTAAGAATACGGTAAAAATGAAAAAATTAAAAAGAGATGGAAAAAAGTAGTGTGAGTTTATAATTAACCTATAAAAACGCTACTAATTTTTATCCCATGTTTTTCTTGAAAGACTTTAGTCTTTATTCTCTTCTTCTTTCCCATCCTACATAAAATCACACCATAGCATGTTCTTCAAGTCCAACTGTTAGCAACCCTGGCTGAATATTAGAATCAGCTGGGAGCTTTAAAAAACTACTGACATCCACACTGCACTCCTGGAAGTTCTGACTTAACTGGTTTGTGGAGGGCTCCGCAAATTAAAACATAGCATGTTTTAGTCTCTCTGTATTTTAGAAACCACAGGGTTTTAGACGAGGAGGGGAATTAGAAATCAATGAATCAAGTCCTCTTGTTGTCTAGATGAAGTAAATGAGGTCCAGAGAAGGGCAGTGAGCGGCCCAAGCTCATGTAGCTATTTGTGTTTGAGTTTAGGCCAGAGCCAAGGGTCTGAGTCCTTGTGTAATTCTACTTCTAGAACAGCACACTGCCTCCATTGGTGTGTTTCCAAGCCAAGGGTTCAATCTAACTTTATTTTGACATGTTCCCTAGTAGCTCTACTCTTCCTAAGCCCCTTTGGCTTTCTCTGTGGTATCTATTTCAAATATTCTTAGGTCATATGATGCAGTTGTACTGATTAGCCAGTTGAGGGGATTGTTATAATTACCTTTGGGCAGCTTATCTCTACTTAGACTATCACAAATAATGAGGGCTATATTTGATTAGAGCGGGGGTTCTCAAGTCTAACTGCATGTTAGAATGATCTGAGGGATATTTAAAATTACTGATGCCTGGGTTCCATTTACATTAAATCAATATCTCTTTAGATGGACCTCGGTATTTTTAAAAGTTCTCCAGGAGATTCTAATGTGCAGCCAAGTTTGAGAACCTCTGGATTAGAGGAAGATGTCAAGGAAGGCCTCAGATTATTAAATATCAGACGGGCAAGGGACATGATTAGTTATGCTGATTACATCCCCACTGTCATTTCCTCCAGCTAATTTAAAATTAATCTGCCATGTTGCCTTTACCAAGGCCTCACAGCTTAGGCAGTTGCCATGGTTACCACAAATGCAAGGTCATGGTTGGGAATACAGAAAATCAATATTTCCTTCACAGCAAAATGTGAGCTATGCTGAATTTATAGATCCAGTGATTGTTTTTGCAGTAGCTTTGAGAGGACTGCTTTATGTTTGGTTTTGTTCTAGAGGTAGTTTTCAGACTCCAGGAGCTAAATTTAGGAAATTATTTTTAATTCTCTTTTGAAAAGTGTTTATTTTAAGGAAAATACTTTAGAGAGTAACATCACCAAGATGGTGACATAGGTCATTCCTGACTTCATTCCCCCTCACAAGAAGAACAACTAACAACTATTCATGGACAAGACACCACTGAGAGAATCCTAGAACGTGAGAATAAGGCTGAAGCACCCCCCTGCATCACAGAGACCAAGACATACTGCATTAGAAGTGTAACAGAAGTGGCTACATACAGGCTGACTGCATTACTCCACCCCCTAGGCCAGTGCAGCATCACACTGAGAGGTCTCCCTTGAGCCTAGGGTTCCTCCAGTTGGGAAAGAAAGCCAGGGGTGACATCCAGCACCTCCAACATTGTGGGTTGCTTCGTGGAAAGTCCTACTCGGTTTCACCCTACAAGGATCATGGGGGAAATCTTTGGGGCTCAACTACTGGAAATCTGATTGTGACAGAGGAGTGGGGAGGGACTTACAACAACCAGCACTTAGAGTGCTTGGCAGACTGAGTTCATACCTACAGGGCTCAAGTAGTAGTCCCATCCAGTGGCTTTGCTCATCTGAAGAACCAAATGCATGGTAGTCTGACTAGGGAACTCAGCGGGGTACAGGTCTGCCTGATTCAGGCCCTCAAAGGAGGAGTTATACCCGTCCTAGAGACTGGTCGGCCAACACCCAGGCAGAAGAGATGAGTCATAGCCTCACCCACTGTGAAGCATGGCTCCCAGCCCCATCAGACAGGAAAGACTGGCAAGAACACCTGGAAGCTGCATAATCTAGCAATGCTCGATCTGAGAGGTGTGCATGTAGAGCTGATCACCCTCAGAGCAAAGCCAGTGGCCTTGTTCGGCCAGGGAACTTGGTTCACAGATTTGCTTGAGTCAAGACCACAAACAAAGAGCCTTAGCAGCCTTGCAGCGGCTTCTCCTGCTGTGCCCAGGCAGGGAAACTAATTTGTAGCCCCTCTTATTGCTGAATATAGCCTTCAGTTCACCCAACTGGGGAAACTTACCAGAGCACGAGGGAAGCTGCATGGCCCATCCAACAGACCTGCTTACAGTGGCACTTGAACAGATTCCACTGCCTGTGGCTTTCCCTATCTTCAGAGCAAAACTGGTGGCCTCACCTGACCAGGATATTCAGTAAAA